>NC_036840.1:14190638-14209219 GCF_002910315.2 Salvelinus sp. IW2-2015 | reverse complement strand
GGGACCTGCTCTTTCCATGACATAGACTGACCAGGTGAAAGCTATGATCCCTTATTGATATCCCTCATTAAATCCACTTCAATCAGTGTAGATACAGGTTAAATAATTAATTTTTAAGCCTTGAGACAATTGAGATGTGTGCCATTTAGAGGGTGAATGGGCAAGACAAAATAATTAAGTGCCCTTGACAAGGGTATGGTAGTAGGTGCCAGGCACACCGGTTTGAGTGTGTCAAGAACTGTAATGCTGCTGGGTTTTTCACACTCAACAGTTTCCAACGTGTATCAAGAACGGTCCACCACCTAAAGGACCAACCCCCCCACACACACACACACACACACAACCTTCACCTTTATGAGCCCAAATCCTGAGGAGCAGGAGGCTGAATATATTAAATTAGAGCGGGTTTAATACAGGCAGACGAGGCAATAAGGAATCAGTCACTCAGTCTCTGGTCCTGTAGACAAAATGGAGACTTATGACCAAACGATCAATCCCGTTGGCCCTCCAACTACAATTAAAGTCTACAGAGAATAGGTAGGACACAGGACAGGTCAGGATAAAGCTAAGAGCTATAGTCTGCCATAACGCAGAAATCTAATTATTTTTATTCTACAGCATCTACCCCCAAATGCATTGGCTACAGTGTAATTAAAGCCCCTTTGTTTTGCCCAACTCATGCAAGCTGTCAAGGAAAGATTCTGTCCCCAAGCGGTTTAACCTTGACAGGTCACGTCAACCTCAGGGCCCTAAAAGTTAGTGATGCAGGCAGTCTGATAGTCTGACTATTGGTTTACTGGGAGGAGAGAGAGCAGTACATATGAATGAGAGACTGCATGGCGCTGGGAAAATGTCACTGTGTGTCTGTTCTGCTTTGCCCTTTTACTGGGGTCTGGCTATGTGTGCTAAATCAGACCTGGTTCTGTACCAGCTATAGAGGTAGGTGTGTGTGTGTGTGTGTGTGTGTGTGTGTGTGTGTGCGTGCCTGCGTGACTGCATGACTGCGCGTGTGGGGACAATATGTTTTTTCAGTTTTGTGGGCAAGATGTGCTTGTCCGGTTTGACCAAGATGTTCTTAATCATGCAAGTAATCATCACTCACATCATGCCTGTCTAGAAACATTCATTCTTCAATATTAATTTCCTGTAAAAATCCACTTTACTCTACCTATGCATGTCACTACACAGACATAATCTTACCCCAATTACACAAGAATAATGTGTCTATACAATGAATGACTCCTACGCACCTGGAACAGACACTATTCAGTAGTAAGGACTTTAAAAGAGCACAGACAGCCTTTTATCATTTATACAATGAACCAGTCATACATGTACTTTATAGCATGAGTCATAGGCATAGTGCTAACCTCACTGGGGATCATCCATAGACGTACAGGCAGAGCTAGAGGCCCCAGGCTTCCGTGTTTCATTCACCATCCAGCACTATAGTAGAATCCCTACCTCTGTCATTCATTCATACACACAGACACACAAACACACAAATTGGCTGTATATAGTATGTATTTCAATTACTTCTGAGTAATTTGTTATTTGAATTACATTGAGCTGAGCTACACTCCAGTGTATTTTGTAACAAGATACCTTCGAGAGCTGTAATTTGTATTTTCAAAATACAAAGTACTTTTCTATACTATTTTTATAGCAGTTTACATTTTGTGGCTCCCTTTCACCCTGCATTGGAATCAGCAGTCTGATGGCACTATGGTGTGATGAGAGCATCTGCTAAATGAATTAAATATAAATAAATTAACAATTGCAAAGCATTCTGAGTATTATTATAATGAACTCTGCCCTGAAACAAGACCGATAATAATACCCAGTGTGCTTTGCAGGTTATTTAGGTATGTTTATTTTCACAGACAGTCTTATCCAGAGTGACTTACAGTCAGTGCATTCAACTAAGATAGATAAACAACAAAATAGTATACCAGACATTAGGAACTCTACAAGGTGTCGAATGCGTTCCACAGGGATAATGGCCCATGTTGACTCCCATGCTTCCCACATTTGTGTCAAGTTGGCTGGATGTCCTTTAGGTGGTGGACCGTTCTTGATACACGTTGGAAACTGTTGAGTGTGAAAAACCCAGCAGCATTACAGTTCTTGACACACTCAAACCGGTGTGCCTGGCACCTACTACCATACCCTGTTCAAGGGCACTTAATTATTTTGTCTTGCCCATTCACCCTCTAAATGGCACACATCTCAATTGTCTCAAGGCTTAAAAATAATTATTTAACCTGTTATCTACACTGATTGAAGTGGATTTAATGAGGGATATCAATAAGGGATCATAGCTTTCACCTGGTCAGTCTATGTCATGGAAAGAGCAGGTCCCCCCCCCCCCCCCCCCCATCACACACACACACACAATTGGCTGTATATAGTATGTATTTCAATTACTTCTGAGTAATTTGTTATTTGAATTACATTGAGCTGAGCTACACTCCAGTGTATTTTGTAACAAGATACCTTCGAGAGCTGTAATTTGTATTTTCAAAATACAAAGTACTTTTCTATACTATTTTATAGCAGTTTACATTTTGTGGCTCCCTTTCAACCCTGCATTGGAATCAGCAGTCTGATGGCACTATGGTGTGAATGAGAGCATCTGCTAAATGGAATTAAATATAAATAAATTAACAATTGCAAAGCATTCTGAGTATTATTATAATGAACTCTGCCCTGAAACAAGACCGATAATATCCCAGTGTGCTTTGCAGGTTATTTAGGTATGTTTATTTTCACAGACAGTCTTATCCAGAGTGACTTACAGTCAGTGCTTCAACTAAGATAGATAAAACAACAATAGTATACCAGACATTAGGAAACTCTACAAGGTGTCGAATGCGTTCCACAGGGATAATGGCCCATGTTGACTCCCATGCTTTCCCACATTTGTGTCAAGTTGGCTGGATGTCTTTAGGTGGTGGACCGTTCTTGATACACGTTGGAAACTGTTGAGTGTGAAAAACCCAGCAGCATTACAGTTCTTGACACACTCAAACCGGTGTGCCTGGCACCTACTACCATACCCTGTTCAAGGGCACTTAATTATTTTGTCTTGCCCATTCACCCTCTAAATGGCACACATCTCAATTGTCTCAAGGCTTAAAAATAATTATTTAACCTGTTATCTACACTGATTGAAGTGGATTTAATGAGGGATATCAATAAGGGATCATAGCTTTCACCTGGTCAGTCTATGTCATGGAAAGAGCAGGTCCCCCCCCCCCCCCACACAACACACACACACACACAACCTTCACCTTTATGAGCCCAAATCCTGAGGAGCAGGAGGCTGAATATATTAAATTAGAGCGGGTTTAATACAGGCAGACGAGGCAATAAGGAATCAGTCACTCAGTCTCTGGTCCTGTAGACAAAATGGAGACTTATGACCAAACGATCAATCCCGTTGGCCCTCCAACTACAATTAAAGTCTACAGAGAATAGGTAGGACACGGGACAGGTCAGGATAAAGCTAAGAGCTATAGTCTGCCATAACGCAGAAATCTAATTATTTTTATTCTACAGCATCTACCCCCAAATGCATTGGCTACAGTGTAATTAAAGCCCCTTTGTTTTGCCCAATTCATGCAAGCTGTCAAGGAAAGATTCTGTCCCCAAGCGGTTTACCTTGACAGGTCACGTCAACCTCAGGGCCCTAAAAGTTAGTGATGCAGGCAGTCTGATAGTCTGACTATTGGTTTACTGGAGGAGAGAGAGCAGTACATATGAATGAGAGACTGCATGGCGCTGGGAAAATGTCACTGTGTGTCTGTTCTGCTTTGCCCTTTTCTGGGGTCTGGCTATGTGTGCTAAATCAGACCTGGTTCTGTACCAGCTATAGAGGTAGGTGTGTGTGTGTGTGTTGTGGTGTGTGTGTGTGTGTGTGTGTGTGTGTGTGTGTGTGTGTGTGTGTGTGTGTGTGTGTGTGTGTGTGTGTGTGTGTGTGTGTGTGTGTGTGTGTGTGTGTGTGTGTGTGTGTGTGTGTGTGTGTGTGTGTGTGTGTGCGTGTGGCGTGGTGGAGGCTTGTGTGTGTGAGCACACTCTCATATTTCCACTCTTTGTCTTTTGGTTCTATCACGTGTACAGGAACTGACAGTAGTCATGATCGGGTTCTCACACACTTTCCTTTCCTTTGTGGATTCCTCAGCCTCTTGTACCCGAACTTCTAGAATACACTAACAGTTAGTAGCAGACCGACCGACCGAAGACATGTATAGAGATAGTGCAGATGAGATATGTAGAGATAGAAGATATATAGTGGGAGACCGAGAGAGAAGAGAGACGAAGAGAGAAGATGTAAGCTCAGATCACCGTTACTCTCTAACAATGTATTGATGGTCCCGACAGGCCTGTATCTCTTAATAAAATTAAGTGGATTCACGCTAATATGGGTATAACAGCACTGCTATTGTTACCAATACGTAGTATTAACAGATTACATTCCCCAATGACCCACACGCGCCTCTATCAACATTGTGAAATGTGTGTGTACCCACTCGACAGCCGTATCTACCAGATTCTCTCAGAATAACTTATTTTAATTCAATAGTTTGTTCTATATCCTCCTGGCATCATTTCTTATTTTTCCTATTCCTACAAGGCCTCTAATCTAAAACGATAAGGCTTAGGGTAACTTGATCCACTTACGAGGACCACTCACGGCAGCGTCTCCATGTTTCACGCTCTCTAGTTCCGGTTAGCAACAGGAGAGCAGGGAACGTCCGCATTTGTATCTTTGCCCCCGGAGTAGTCCCCGTGAACTTCATTTAATATGTCTTCATGTCACTACTAAACGCGCTGACATTGGCGACCTCTTATATTCGGAGGCCTCTCATGAGTGATTACTCAGTAGCAGAAGTTGGAGTTTACACCAGCACACAAGGCCATGTGACCGATTTTCGAGATGGCTCTACCAGACATGCTTTGAGTCGCAGCGGAGTCAAAGTGATTGCTTCCTGTCTCGAAGAGTCGTATATGCACTCACTCAGAGATGAGAGGAGACTCCTTTCACTTGTCTCACGCATCTATTCAGAGGCTCACCTAACATACATATTACCAGAGATATATACGTGTCATCACCGCCCTTTTGTTGATATTCTAATTATCAAGTCTTATCGCTTAACTCGGATACGAGGGTACTTTATGGGCTCGATGTATCGTCTTAGCCCGAGATGAGACTCTAATTTGTGTCACTCTCACGCTCTCTCACGCCTAGATTTCGAGTTAGTAAGGCTTTCTCGATTACGATGGGATGATTGGCCCTTCACCTTGCATTTGCAGGAGCCTCCCAATGAGCTAAAATAATCTAAGGCTTTTGCTATCACTCGCAAGACCATACCGGACGTTTCACATATTTTCCTAGTCTTTCCACCTCTCAACCACGCCAGGAGTTCGTTCCGGTTAACTCCGTGTCTGGGCAGTACCTTAAACACCCCTCAGGCAGAGATAGTGACCATATCACTTCTCAAGAATTTAGCCCCGCGCTGTAGGGAACTCCAGTGGTGTCAAGCTCCATTCTATATACTTCTTCTCACCCAGTTGAGTCGGTTGATTTGCTCGATTTCAACGGAGTCTTTTTCTCAACACCCCGGAGAGGGACTCATCTAGCGAGTTAGTCTTTGCTGGTACGCCCAGTGGGTCAGCGACAGATTTGCTCTAAATTGGTGAACACTATTGGTTCAAATTAAGTTTGCGCTAGGGTGAGTAGGGCGCTAATCACGCGAGATTATAGTTCATGTGAATGCACACCTCGGCCCATGGCAGGTAGAGGAGAGCTGCTAACTACTTCATTTTGCGAGAGTACATATAGTGCACCTCTCACATCGGGAGTAGGGACTTGTGCACACTTGCAGCAGTTCGTTCGCACTCGATATATTCCTAATATAACCCGCACAACTGAGTAGCGCAGAGCATTCACAGTTTGATGACAAAGCGACTCTTATCTAATATTAAACATTATGGCTGTCTTATACGATACTGGCATTGAGAAAATAGGAGACCTACTCTTATCTGAGATCTTACGCACGCTAGGCTAACCACCGGAGAGGGACTCTAGCTTGTCAAACAGGCAACAGTAGTATGTCTGTGCAACAGCAGTTATCAATATTTGTGTTCGAGAGACACTTTCTCTATCCGGCACTGCTCGCTATGGAGAGTGGTACGCTCATTTCATGTCTTTAGGCTTCTCGCAAGGTAGACCAGGCGCCTAGCGTTCCAGTCTTCACCCTAGGCTTTCCAACCTCTTAATATTCTGGTTAGTCCATTTTTCCAGAACATAGGGAACTGGGCCACTCTCACAGAATCTCGTTCAATACCTGACGTGAGCTTGTGGTTACTATTTTAGTACACTTTCACTAACTTATAATCATATCAGTCATATACAAACCAATATATGAACGGCACGAGTGTGACTCTCCACTTTCGACGCTCTTTAAGCCCTACAGTAGAGTCGGTGACTCTCGCACGATCTCTTCATAGAGATACGTTCCATCGTGAGATTCATTACTCACAGCAGGAGCGAGTGACACTAAACGTTCTGACACAGTTCAGTTTTCTTTCACCAAAGTGCATTGATCTACTCCGAAGTGTAGAAGGGACTCTTAACACACGCTAAGAATTACATGATCTTGTCCATAGCCAGGGGCACGACGAGGAACAGTATCACCCATAGATCTCTAAGTACAATTCCCATTACTCACAGGCTATAGAGGAAGACTGCCTCTGGTCTGTCTGGGTATCCTATCTTTGATAGCCACTTTATTTGGTTGTGTTTTTTATGTGGTTTGTGTACCTTAAGGGTCAAACATGAGAAGGAATGGGACATAAATAACACAATATCTCATTGGAATATCACACATACATACAAACTCGGTAAGTTAGTGTGTACGTTTCCGTTTATCGAGAGTCTTTAGCCGCTGTATGAAGGCATTGGTAAGTAAGCATTTCACGGTATCTGTTGCATATCTTGTGCACAAGAGTGTCGAGAAACTTTCATAATCTCAGTAGATAATTTTTTATATTAATACGAATGTCACGACGATTGACACAGGTAGGTGCGGGTGTGATGTTTCTCATTACCGTTAGATTGCATAGGTGTGAACATAATGAAGAGATTGCCTTTCACATTATTAAAGAAACGGTTTTATATTCAGCCATATCGTAGAGTAAATACCAGAGAAGAGAGTTCAACCACCATAATAAGTTAAACATTTAGATTTACGATAGCTCTTAGATTGTATAGGACCATTGCCCATGGGAAAGAGACAGGAACCTTTCACTAGCCATGATGTGGCTGAGATAATGGATGGGCTGGAACATGCTTAGCGAGATTCGGATTGGTCCCTATCCAATGTAGCACTGCTATTCGTTCGCTACGCACGCTGTCTACGCTACACGTCTCACGTGTAGGCTAAACTTGCTTATAAATATGCTTTTTAAGATGATAATATTTCACGAAGATGGACTCTGGTATTATAGTGTTGTAAGCTGAATGGTGGTGGTCTCATCCTTCTCTGCTCGGAGGCATATGGTGGAGAGATAGAGACTATGGCTATGTGACGACTCGCGCACAGAGCTATCATAAGTGTGCAGACCATGTGATGAAAATTTTCAAGGAGATTATATAAGCATTATGTGTTAACACACATATTGTCTCGGACTTGTCGTGCTCACGTCTGTGTATTAATAAGAATGAAATAATCACAGATATGGTGCGTGATAATATTGCATAAACAGCTTGTGGTCTCACGACTATCGTCACTTTCTAACCTAATCGGGACTAACACATGATATGGCGCCGATCCGAGCATAGAGAGATAGAATGTGAGCCGAGGGAAACCCCTCTGTCTATAATAGATAGGCTCATGTATCCTGATGAGATATGGAATACAAAGAGTATAACATAATTGTCGGATATAGATTGTTTGTAATGATGCCAGGAAAATTTTTTTAAAATATATTTTTGGTGAATATGTGTGGATTGTCCGCTTTCACTTCATGTATACGGGTAACAGGCGAATTAAGTCTAGCTTATGGAACTGACTATAATATCTTCAGTGATTTGATTGTGTATTCTGTCTTTGGTGTATAAGCAATAATAGTGTGTCTCACGACAGAGGTGGTTGATTGCTCAGGTGAGCGGGTGGGGAGTCTACCAGAATGTGTTCTGTCCGAAGTGTGGTCTCAGCTCTTCTTGTTAGTGTTGACTAATCATGTTGGGGTTTAGCGAAGGGGAGACGGGTAATGGTTGAAGAACAACATGACCGGCACCATAGGTCAAATTAGGGAATAAACGTTAGGGAACAAGCGGGTGATCCGTGTGGGTCTTAAAATGATCTGTTAGAAATGCCGCTGCTTTTATTGTTGGACAAGCTCACAACTGTAAGGTATTTTCTGTGATTAGATTGCCGAATAACTTTGTAGAAGTGAATGGTATGCTGTGGTTGTGAAAGGTTTAGTTTTCCTGTGAATTGGGAGGACAAATTAGCTAAGGTTAAGACGCTGTCAGCTATATCGATATGTTCAGTTATTTGAACTGGCTGACCTAAGAGGGGTAGAAACGAACACAAACACATGGGTTTAGAGAGAGAGTTGTTTGGTGGAGCGAGGGAGCAATCTTGGCACGTGAGGCTATTTGCATTATGTTTGAGCTCCGAAGTGGGTTTAATTGGTGTTAAAATACGCCTAGCGCATATAGCATGTGTACTGCATATTTTGTGATATAGCACCTTGCTCGCGTGAAGAGATCATTGTCAGCACCTGGCCGGCATTTGTCGAAGTTTATGACAGGCGTCTGTTGATAACGTGACGTACCACCATCGGTAGCTAGATCCAGACTTTCGAGGAATGCGGAGACTGTTAGAACAATGTGACTAATTGTTGCATGTAATGCCGATGCCTCCTTTTGAAGCCGCGTGAAAATCTTTAGCTTTCAGCTCATCAGCTAACACGTCTTATAACTCACTGTTTTAGACATTGGCCTCACAGTGAAATTCCTTAAAGGAGATAGTGGGTTTTCGCCGCTATATGGCTTAAGAGGTTTGTGAATGATGCTGAATGGGTATAGACAAAGAAAGAGCTCTCCAGACAGGTGCACCAAAACATTCGAGGTCCATTTTCTCATAGAATTTGATATTGCAAGTTAGAAACAAAAGATTTAATACTATAAACTTTTCTCATAATATGAGAAACAGGCACATATTGTCCTTTTGCCAATTAGATCTCTGCAATTGTTCGAGTAATACACCATTTACTTCGCTATATATCTTCTCTTGAGTTCTCTCTACGCTTTGTGTTTAGTCCAAACTGGTTCACACTAATACACAATTTCAAATGTTGCTTAGATAGAAGGCTGTAGATCGAGTTGATGTCGGCCTTTGCTTAAGCCCATGGATGGGAAACTGCGCAATCATATGTAAAATAAGGAACTTAGAAATCGGTCTATATAAGGACACATGTGATTATTCTTCAATGTATATTTATAAAATCTCATTATTATGTCGCCAGCTCCGATTTGTTATGCACAAGAGATACGAACAAAAACGCTGCAATACATAGATCGAAATTGAGGATAAGACTAGTTAAGAGATATACGATTTCATTTTTATAAGGCAGAAGGAGGTCACGAGGATGTACCGACTAGAGAACGAGTCTCCAAACCATAGCACGCTCAGACAAGCGATCACGCTCAGTCGCGCCACACGAAATAATCGTAGATAATAACTATCAGTAGCTTAGACACATAAGTGAACCGTACGTCACAGGTGTTCTCATTTCGTTCGCACGTGCACCATGTGGCAAACGCTGCTTGTGAATAGTTGAAAATCAGCGCACAAAAGCAATAAAGGTCATGTGTAATGGATTATGTGTTCAATATGACAGGGTCGCATGTTCGATGGGATAGTTAGTGATTAGCCAAGCCTTATACAGACCCATTATTTAATGGTCATTCAGCTCGCTCGTGCTTACGCCACTTATAGAGTGTGCTGCATCCATTGATACAAGGTGCTCAACCTCGTGTTGGGAATATGCAATATTGTAATCTCGTGTCACCTTTGGTTTTGTTACATACATGATAAAGAGACAGCAGGTTCTGTGCGTCTACATATTTCTCCTACACTGTAATTTTGCATACAACTCTGAACGAGCAATGACGCGATCTCTCACACAGCATCATGCACACGCTAGATGAATACAGGGTTTATCCGCGGGTGGCCTTGTCCACATTCCGAGTGCATCTGCTCATAGTCTGGCGGCCATACTACTTTGACTTCGGCGCTCACGTGTGTAGAATGTAGGATTTAGTTGTGCCTTCCACAGGCTAGAGGGACTTAAACTCCACAATCGAGTAACAAGCTGTATTGAATCGCTGATAAGCGCCTTTAGTGCCCTCATCATGTCTCCTTCTACCTTTTATCCCCCGATTTAGTTGGCTCTAGAACGCTCATGTTATAGAAGTCTCCAGCTGTGATCTTCACTGAGGTGTGGACTTGAACACATTGCATTGAATAGTTCATTTTGTGTCTTACTCCTTAGATAGCAGCCAATTCATAACGCACATCAGATACTTGTAGAACAACAGTAACCAGGCCAGAGTGACCATTAATCCTTCATTTTTCACTCTGGTGGAAGATATCTAGTGTGTGACATATGCTATTGTTTTGTTCTCCTAATACTATTATTTCAGATAACACACTTGACTTTCATATCACTTGTGCTGTCACTGAGAATATACCGGCGAGACCATTTCGAGAAAGCCGTTTCGAGGTGCAATCATTGGATATTTCTGCACATAATAAATTCGATGCCAGATAGATTTGATTTTGATTTATTAGGATCTATCACTCTTTAGCGCAAGACGCGCCATTGTTGTCGCTACGCAACCTCTCGATGGTAGATATACCTGTAGTGTCGGTAAATTAAATTGACATATAAGGAGCATCTAGATGTGGGTCGAAATACATATAGCGGAAATCACGACACTGTATGTTTTCTCAACAACAGGTTATGGTCAATAATGGAAAGGCTGCACTGGAATCTAACAGTATTAGCTTTCTCACAATTTCCCTTTCAACCTTATTATCATCAGTCATTTTGCCTTCGCTACGTGAGCACATGTAACAGGTTCGTGCGCAGAGTGCCTCACCACTTCGAGCATGCGGAAAGTCTGTTGTGTACTCTTGGGCCTTGACAGTAAAAAGTAGGCCATTAGATATTCGAGTAAAGACTACAACTATTGAGGTCGTCATCTCCATCGATAACAACCAGGTGAAGGAAGGGAGAAGTGGTATAGTATAGTTGGCAGATGTGTAAATAGCGTGTTGTACTATGACGGCAAGGAGAGAAATGGCATTCTACTCGCTTATAGCTGTCCATACCACCAACACTATTAACAGGCACACTTGTACTTGGTTCGACGAGGGCTCTACCGAAGAGAAAGGGGGAACGTCACCACTCACTTGCTATAGACTTAAGCAAATTGAACGCCACCGCTTTGGAGTTGCCAAAAGGCACGCTAAAGGACTACGACCATGAGAAACAAGATTCTCTGGTACCTGATGAAACCAAGATTGAACCGTTGGCCTAATACCAAGTGTCACATCTGGAGAATTGACTGATTTGATAATACGAAGATTGGTGGAAGCTATAGGAACCCTGGCACTCCTTAGTACCTCTCTCACAGCTGGTGCAGAACAGCCATGGTTGTTGGTCACGACCATTTATTTGATATGCTATAGATGACGCGTGGTAGTTGTTTTTTTGCAGGAGAAAACACTGGCAGTGGCATTCGAATAGGGTACTGACCAGTAGTCAGGAAACTCCAAGGGAAAAGATTGGACATATACTAATTTTAGCACTTGCAGCTAGAATTATCTTTCTCTAATGTGGATGGCTACGGTCGACTCCTAGGGCAGGTGTCCTGGGCACGTAGAATACTCTCCAGACCTGATCGATGGAGACTGTAACAGGAATAATATACCATTCATCTCATGCATACGATCTATATAATTCTGCACTATCCATAGCAGGGCTTGGGGACAAAGACCGCAGGAGTGGGGATTCTTCCATTAGAGATCGTGAGCAGAAAAGTGTGTGGAAATGTCCCTTATTTGGGCATAGCAGGTGAGCGAGTGCACGCAGGCCTGAGCGTTCGGTCCGTTTGAATGAAATAGCTTCTAATCGAAGACATCTAGCAGCATGGAGCACAGTGGTAAAACCTCTCGAAAATGAGCTGTGCAAGTTGGGAAAGACAGGGCGAACTTCACCCTCGCTGTGGCCTGTTCTACCACTCTGAGGAGCTTGATGATGGCATCTGCAGAGAGAATGAGAGAGCAATACATCCACTGCCAATGGGTACTATGGGGGACCATAAGCTCTCGATTGAGCACCGTGCTCAATATTCCTATTGAAGACTGCGCAGAGCTTTGCGATAAGTAACAACCAGTCTTTTGCCCAGGAGAAAGGACGCGTATGCTATCCATAGAACGCATACGCTCACTGTGCACATGGGGCTACGTGGAGAGACATATGAGGGCCAAGGCAGCAGCTCATCAGTAGGATGTCTATTGGGAATACTTCTCCGTGTAGTAAGCACCATGTAGATTAGTTCTGCCTCAATTTGTTCATGGAGAAGTGGATAGCGCAGACATATGCTCCTAAGCCCTGGGTTTTTTGGTTGATAGATTCTCGATCACTCCACGTGTGGAGACCATGTGTGAGATCCATCTACTGGGCGATAACATAGTATGTCATTATTGGGTATTGTGCATTGTCATTAATGTGGTATTCCGTGTCGTAATGTTTAGACTGAAGATTACTTTGTTAGATAGGGAAGAGTTGTGAGGGGAAAACAATCTGGAATACGCAGTTTTAGAGTGGAAAGGCTAAAGTAGCCAAGTAACAGATATGTTTTTGGTAGGGATAACACTGGAAAGGAGGGGTTCCTGAAGTTACATTCTACGCTATAAATTGCAGATCCAACTGTTGCGGCTGACACGGTAACTGTCACACATTCTATAGATTGAGTTATGTTGGCAGTGAGCACGGAGGTTGCCAATAACTAGTATTTAAATGATTTGGTGTCTGATAAGCTTGATCAGAGAATGTTGCAGATTTGCTCCCTCGATGTCGTTGACCGTGCGGCTGAGCCTGGTCTCGGCTGTCAAATTCCTTTGACGACCACATGTTACCTCGCAGGTGTTAAGAGCAATAACTGTCTTGTTTATGTAGTCTATTTGTGATTTGTCGAATTTCTTCGGTACCTTAGTTATATGGTCTACTAGAATTTATTGGCACTCCCCCGATTAGCAGTGTCTAAGGCCCGTTTGCCAATGGGCATAGCGTCCCCTGTGAGAGACTCTCTACCTTGGTGCAGCAGCACGTGCAGTTAATTATTGACAGACTCGAGTATTAAATTGTTTGTCACTGGAGAGATTATCACTCTTTCGCGTTGTTCGTGATCTGAATGGACACAAACCGTAATTGGCGTTTGGAGGTGTGGTTTTAATTTTGTATTGGCCTTGACCACTGTTGTATGAGACTCGCTTATGTTTGTGGGCGCTCCTTTATATGTAAAATATTATAAACGCTTTGTTGGACTGGATGGAATCTGACCAATGTAGATGCTAATATAGATTATGCTATATCATGGATAATTGATACACAAAGGACAAATAGCAATATGTGATTTCGTTAAGACTAATATCTGTGTTTTTAGGGGTGAGAGAGTAATGCTTCTTTTTTACATATGTGACCGAACAACTCGATTCCGGCGCCTCTTCCTTCACCTACACATGGTGTAGACATATTGATGCTTTTTTGCATGCATTGGTGTACTGAATGAAGTTACTGACGTGAATATATGCAGATTATGATACAATCTGCGTCACTCAATGAGTCTGCTAACTGGTGTGCCTGTTGTGCGATAGACTGCTGTTGGTGTGATCGATGTGTTTAGTAATCGTATCGATGGAAAATAAAATTTGGCGAATTTAAGCTGCGCCTTTAGGAAATGTTTCGTGATATTATAAGAGTTTGTGATTCGACGTGGATATGGAGAGATTATATTTATTATATTTAGGAGGTAGAGACGCCAGATGATAATCTGAGGAACTCATGACCTTGGGAGGATAGTATTGAGGATTGTGGTCGGGGTGTGCAATCGACTAACACATTCAGAGGTGTTTGCCAGAATCTCAATACCTTGCTTCGGTACCGTATCCCATCTTCAGATGCTGTCTCTACTCACTCCCCATTCCGCATCCACTCTCACAGAACTCTTCTTTCAAGTACACTGTCTCCCATCTCAGCCCACTCTACGTAGCAATTCCTCTTATACCTGGATTCATACCATGTGACGGCATGTGCGAAATACCTGATAGATGGTATGCGTACCATCACTATATCAATAGATAGTCATTCACAAACGGCTAAAGGCATCATGAACATGTCATATGCTTGTCGTCCGACTCCTGACTCCTCCTCATACCTCGTCTTGTTGCTAGTATATAGTCCGTTCGATCCATACTGTCTCTCGTATAGAATATACCAATAGCCAGTCTCACCATCCCATAGTAGAATGCGATCAGGCAGAGGCATCACCCTTGCCACTCGGAATATCATATCTGTCTGCCATACACCTGGTGGTCAAATAGCATAACTGGTGTATTTTAAACCAGATAAACCCATTACGGTTTTAAAAAATGAATTTTTAGCATAGTTTGTCAATATAGCAAACGCAGGCTAGAAACTAAAAGCAGACCTTTCTACCTTTCTAAACAACCATGAGAGTTAGTTTCGCACTTTCCTCTAGCTCTGGAATTCATAAGGTGTGTCTCACTACGCAGCCTAAGTTTCCAAACAAGAGCATTAACACTCCTCACACACTGAAATCTCTCAGTACTTGTCTCCTCATGTCAATGCGTCTTACACAACCAGCGCTATCGCTCCTCACTTAGAAATTCTCTCATGACTCTGTATCTTTCCTCAGCTATAATTTACACCCAGAGGCAGTCACATAACATATCACAACTCCTCAGAAATACATAGATTACTAGTTCTCGCTTACACAAGAAAGTATGATTAAGTGCAACTCTCCTACATGAAATCTCACATAGACATAGTCCTAGTTCTCTCACAGTTTGGAACTTGCGAATGATGGAAACGCACAAACAGAAGCCGCGCTATGTACATATCCTTTACTGGTATTCTCCTCATCTTTAAGAGACATCACCAGAGACTTACCGTCTTGTGTTGCTGTACATATCTCATACCTGTCTCCTCAGTATACGTTAGCTAATAGTACGCATCACACCTCTTCTGTAATCTTGACCTATATATGGTTGCGAGTCGTGCTTTACAGTGCTTTTTATGACGCATTTCAACACTTTACCTGAGTATTCTCACTAGTGTCATAAATCAGTAACGCATACCACAGAGATCACTCCTCCTGAATTATCCTATACTGTCTCTACATCAAAATAATCTCAATCAGAAGGACAATGGTTAGACTAAACGGTGTTCACTGAATACTACGATATGTCTCGCTCCAGTCCCCATAGAGCATCAAACCTTTCTTCTTGGCACAAATGAAATTAGGATCATACTGTAACCGTGCATACAATGAAGTCAATCTGCAACTACTCAATCGTGTTTAAGACATTACTGCATATCATGTCTTCTCTTCAGTACCCGTGTCCACAGCAGCGAGGATATGAAGCATCTCACCTCTTTTCTGCTTCCCTAATTGAGTCGTCTCGCACTACTAGGTTGTCTGTCAGTCCAACCCATAGAGCGTGTGGGATAACGCTCCTTCGCAAGACGAGTGTTACACTCGGTCACGCATACTAGTGGCTCTCGCTATGTTAAATACCCAAACAAGAGCAATCACCGCTTCCTCTCGAGTTCTCTCGATTTTCTTCCGGTGGACTGTCTCTCAGTTAGCTAGCCACTCATTTTGCAAATGCATCAACACCTGCACCCATCTCTTCCTCTCGCACATCTTCCTTACGATGTCTCTCCTTCACGCTATACTCCTCTCAACCAGCCGCATATACTCCACGAATACCTCCCAGCTAGAGAAATGGAGATGCTCTACGCAACGCAGTGTGTGTTGTCGTAGATATGAACTTCGCTCCTTCTCAAAAACTGGTCCAGAGCTCTCATAGAGAACGATATCACCTTGTCATACCACATTACATGTGAAACTGTTTCTCTAATGTACGTCGCTACACTCACGCGTGTAACACGCCAGGTAACTGGAGCTGCAGCAAGCCACCAGCGGGTGTTGTTATTGTGTGTTGAAGGACAAACAGCGACAATCACCTGATGCTTTCCAAGCATAAGACTGCTATAATAGTTCGTTAAATAGTTAAGTCTGGTAGCTATTTTATTTAACTATCTGCACTTTTACTTTTTTTGCACTACCCCGCGGGTATCTTTTTGACTCATCACATACGCTGCTCGCTACGTCATCATACACTAACTCACATGATCATCGCCATTTAGGTTACTTTACCCTGGAACCTATATGTCGCCTTAAAACAGCTCACTAAACTTACACTTCGCTATCCGTCCGGTCTGCACATCGATCCGGTAACTCCCAGGTGTCTCATTACTCTCCCCGTCACAAGGCGCTTGGTATATTCATATTAGGATTATGTTGTGTACTGAGCTCCTAGGTGTGCCGGCTATCTCCCTAACTCTATCGCATTCATTTTGTTTCCCAAATTGTTGTTCCTCTCTCTGCTAAGCACAGCACCTCTCCTAAACATTGGTGATTACTGGCAAGTCTATCGAGCACATATACACCTAAACAGGTGTTCTTCCCCGCTAAGCCAGCTACCAGGTCTCTTAAAGGTGTTCTCCACTCATCAGTTAGATAGCTCGATTCTAAACTTTGCTCGTCTTTACATACACAGCATGAAGATTTAACGCTCTACACTTCACGGATTAAGGTGTTCCTTCCTCTGGCTAGCCTTTGCACCAGTCTACTATAACAGGTGTTGCCTACACTTTTTGTGACCAGCACTCTCTACACCCAGGTGTTTCTCCTCTGCTATGCAGCCACCTCTCCTAAACAGGATGTTTTTTGTCTTACAGTGCTAGCCAGCACCTCTCCTAAAACAGGTGTTAGCGGTCAAACTCTGCTAGCCAGCACCCACACACTCATACCTAAAGACGGATTGTACTCTTAACTAAGTTGGCTATGCCTATTTCCAGCTCTCCCTCAAGAGCATTAGGTTGTTCTCCATACTGCGGTTTCAAAATCCTCACCTCAGCACCTCTTCTCTAGGTTAGATCACCGGGCGGGTGAGTTCCATATACTCAAAAAGCCCCATAAAACAAACACTCGTCTCACTTCTTTATAAATCTGTTGGTTCTCCACTGACTAGCTCAGCACTCTCCCTAGACACAGCGAGTGTATCTCTACAACTACTTGCTAGCATCAGCACCTCTCCTAAACAGGGTGGTTCTCGCCTCACATGCATAGGCCATGTTTACACCAGCTTCTCTAAACATTGTGTACTATGTTCTCTCCACTCCTGCCCTTTCTTCACAGCCACCAGCCTAACTCCACACTAAAAACCACAAAGTGATGGAGTATCATCTTTCTCATTTGCTATTGAGTTCATGCTTCACCTCAAATATTACTATTTCGTATTCTGATTTTACTTAAGACTACCAGCCTAACACACCAAGCGTAGTTCATACCACATACTCGCTAGACACGACTAACCAAGTTCTCCTAGGGCACAGGTTTGTATCTCGAACATTCGCAGGGTCCACTAGCCAGCACAGGTCTCCCTAAAGCAGGCGTTGTTCTAGATATATACACTACAGTGCTATTGTCCAGTTATTCAAGCCTCTTCAGCTACAGGTGTTACTAGCATTATTTTTGGGCAGCCTCAACTATTGCTCGCCTCAGCACTCTCCCTAAACAGGTGTTTCTCCTCTGGCTAGCCAGCACTCTCCGCTACAAAGCAGGTGTGGTGAATTCTTCTACTCTTCATTCTCTGCTAGCGCAGCACCTCTTCCGTAAACAAGATGTTTTCTCCTACTCAGCTAGCCCAGCACCTTCCTAACACAGGTGTTCGGTGGCTCACACTGTCTATGCTTTCAGCCGACAAGGTACGTCGATACTATAACAGGGGTGTTTCACGAACCAGCCTCTTGTGGTAGTTTTGATGATTGCATATTTTCTTTTCGCCTACTCAGTCAACAGCCTGTTTTAATATACTACCTACTTCATTAGGTGCACCGTGTTACATATACCTGTAACTCAAACAATCTTAGGAACCATGTTATCAAATTTATATTCCACGGAAATAGAGATATGTCAGGGACAAAGTTGGGTTCCAGGTTTTTATTTGAAATTAAAGTTATTGAAATTTACTACATAGATATTAATAAACATAACGGTAGTCTTCCACCTGGTAACATTTGACATCTGGCGGTTCCTCATAATAGTGTTACAAGCTTGATCTTATACACTCTTATGGTACTATTGTGCTGATACAAGGTATAAGCGCATTCAGTATATCATCCTG
>NC_036840.1:14100991-14188491 GCF_002910315.2 Salvelinus sp. IW2-2015 | reverse complement strand
ATGGTCGATATATTCCTAATATAGCCAACATAGCCATGATACGTTGGAGAAAACAAGTTATATTTAACTATGGCTAGCTAGCTAACTGGCATTAGTAACATTTTCGATTAGAGCTAGCTAACCAGCTAGCTGTCAAACAAGGCAACAGTAGTATGTCTGGTGCAACAGCAGTATAATATTGGTAACGGACACTTCCACAGGCTCTGTATTTCATGTATCATAGTTGCAAGTACCCCTGGTGCACTGTTCAATTATTTAGTCATTTAACACTAGAACCGCCAAGATGTCAATCTGACCGTTTTTTTATTTAGTAATTTCAATAACTTAATTTCAATAAAAACCTTGAACCCACTTGTCCCTGACTTTTCCTAAATACAGTATGTGTATTTGACGCTCTAGAAGTACTGTGAGATAAATATCATAAAATACAAAAACGTTCTGACCAGTTCATCCTCAAGTGCCATGATCTATGAATATTTAACAGTAGAATAGTTGAGGCCCAATAGATACCTGACTAATAAATCCATTTAACTAGAAAAGCCTGGCCTGTTGGACCCCATTTGTGCCAACTTTATTTGGTTGTGTTTATGTGGTTGTGTCTTAAGTAAAATCAGAATACGAAATAAAAATATTTGAAAGAACATAATAAAATGTTTATTTGTTTGTTTAGGCTGGTTAAGGGCTTGTAAGTAAGCATTTCACGGTATCTGTTGTATTCGGCGGATGTGACAAATTAAATTCGATTTTTTTTATTTGATGTCACGCGTGACACAGGAGGGGGATTTTAACGTAATTCTGGAACATGTGAACTTTCAGGTGCCCTAATAACAAACGTGTATGCCATTTGTAAATACGAATACAATTGATAAATTACGAGCCTAGTTGGATTAGCCATGGAAAGAGACAGGAACCTTTCCACTAGCCATGATTGGCTGAGATAATGGATGGGCTGGACATGCTTAGCGATGAGTTCGGATTGGTCTTCCAATGTAGCACGCTTCTGTCTGTAACATGAGCTGCTTAGTACAGTATGTGTAGGTAATCTTTTCTAAAGCGGCTTTTTTGAAAGATATCACGAAGAACTGCATAAGTGTTGCTAAGGCTCTCCTCTTTCTGGAGGATTGGTGGAGTATGATAGGAGGAGATGGAGGAAATCTAAGGAGATGGAGGAAATTCAGGAGTTTGATTGCAAATGCGGATGGAGTCGAAAAGAGAACTCAGAAGGCTGTTGTATAAAACACCTGTCTCCGGACTACGTCTTCAAACTATCGGCAACCATGGCATCCATGACAGAAAGGGAGATGCATTCATCCCATGTATACGGGTAAGAAAATCTAGCTAGCTACATTTTCAGATATTATACGTTTCTAATTTTGTCAGAAAGTCGTTTTCATACCGTTTACACCTTCTGCATTTATTTTATTTGATATAGTATATGTTTACCAGAGACGGTAATGTGAAGAACAACATGACCTGCACCATAGTCAAATTAGGATATAACGTTAGGACAACAAGACGGTATCCGTGTTCTAAAATGATCTGTTAGAATGCCCTGCTTTTATTTTGTCACACTCACAACTGTAAGCTATTTTCTGTAATTAGATTGCCAATAACTTGTAAATAATTATCTTGTTGTGAGTTTATTTTCCTGTAATTATGAATACAAATTAGCTAAGGTTAAGACGCTGTCAGCTATACGATATGWTCATTATTTGAACTGGCTGACCCTAACAAGCTAGAAACGAACAAAACATTGTTTAGAAAGTTGCTTTTAGTTGCCTGGTTTGCTATATTGACAAACTAGCTAAATTCATTTTTAAACCGATGGGTTTATTGGTGTTAAAATACACCAGTTATGCTATTTTGGACCACCAGGCTCCTGATGTCATGCAGCCTGTCGCATTTGTGTTTATACTTTTCATAACGACAACGACAACAACAAGTTGGAAGTCGGACGACAATTGAATGTTCATGATGCCTTTAGCCTTGAAATCTTTAGTTGTACACTACCCTACTCACTGTTTAGCACATGGCCTCACATGTGAATCCTTAAAGAGATGAGTGGGGCTATGGCTTAAGAGGTTGTGAATGATGCTGAATGGGTATAGACAAAGAAGAGCTCTCCAGCAGGTGCACCAAAACATTCGAGGTCCATTTTCTCAAAAGTGGGGTGACAAGTTTATCAACTTTCAAAGCAGAATTGCTTTTCCATTGTTCCTCAACTGTAGTATACCATTTTCTAACTCGGAGTCTCTACTTTTATCCAATGTAAAAAACACAATTTCAAATGTTGCTACAGAAGGCCGAATCGAGTTGTTCGGTCACATATGTAAAAAAGAAAAAACCCTAAAAACACAGAATTTCAAGTATAAAATCTATTTTATTCGTGCCTTTGTTACAAATATGAAACAAAAGGCATATGCGTTGGAACACAGTAAAAGTTTATTTTTATAAGGCAAAACAAATAGGGTTAAAAATACCCAAACCACCAAGACGCACAAGGCGCACAGTCACGACAGAAAATATCAGAAAATATCAGTAGCATAAACATCAGTGTCTCTCAAATGTCTCTCACGTAGCCCATGTGGCAACCTGCTTGTGAATAGTGAAAATCAGCACAAAAGCAATAAAGGCATTGTAATGGATATGTGTCAATATGACAGCGGTCRACATTTGTATATTATTATCAGTTATCAGACCCATTATTTATGGCCTCGCTCCTGCTTACATTATGGTGTGCGTCTTCACGCAACAGTTGGATCTCATTTAGCTGTTACCTTTGTCCTATCAGTCACCACAAATCTTCTTCTCTTTTCACTTGATTGCAACACTTCCCACAAACAAGTAGCTTGCAGCTGAAACAGGTGTTGTGGGTTCTGTTCCGAGTGCATCTGCTCACCTGGCAGCTTCTCCTCCCCGGGAGATGTGAGCAATTTGGCTCACGCAAGGGCTCCCATGGAATCTTTGATGCTGCTGCCTTGGCCCTCATATGTCTCTCACGTAGCCCCATGTGCCAGACTCATGATGAAGTCTCTCCTGCTCAAGGTGTTGTTCATGCACTGCTTGAAAAATACATGTGCATAGATAGCAGCCAAGTCAAGCATGTTGTAGAACACAGTAACAGGCCAGCAGTGAGTTCCTTCTTTCACTGAGTACAGCTGTGCCATCTGCTCCTAAACATTATCCAACACTCGCTCACCTGCTGCCCAATAGGGATCCTTTCCCAGATATGGAAATCCGTTCAGCATGAATCAGAATAATAATCATCAGAGATTTGATTTGATTTATTAGGATCTATATTAGCCGACGCCAATGGCGACACTTTAGAATAAGTGTAATGCAAAAAAGTCAATGGGTCTGAATACTTTCCGAATGCACTGTATGTTTTCTCAACAACAGGTTATGGTCAATAATGTGAAAGGCTGCACTGAAATCTAACAGTATAGCTTCCACAATCTTCTTATTATCAATCAGTCATTTGTGTCAGTGCAGTACATGTTGAGTGCCCTTCTCTTTAAGCATGCTGAAAGTCTGTTGTTAATTTGTTTACAGAAAAGTAGCATTGCATTTGGTCAAACACCATTTTCTCCAACAGTTTGCTAAGAGCTGGCAGCAAGCATCGGTTGTTATATGTGTGAAAATCGTKTTGCTATAGTTTAGGTTCTTTTTCGAGGCAATTATCGGGGTGATTGTCAACTGGGCATGGTAACTTCAACTATCAGGAGAAGGAGTGGAGCAGGCCCTACTGTCCGGAGAAGGAGGGGCAAGAGGGGAAAATTGGTTATACTGTGACCAGATTTGTTTGTGATAGTAAGATTCTAACAACGACAGCGTGTTACGTAGACTTATTTAGGAAAAGTCAAGGACGAGTGATACATGACTTAAAATGGCAATTAAGCGCTTAAATAAACGTTTTGTCATTATGATGCTCTCAGCCGTTCTAGTGTTAATATACACAGTCACTAAGAAATCCATAAAAATTTTGTTTAGAATGGTCATAAAAACAAAATACACATTTTTTTTTTCAAAAGAACACAATAGCATGTTTTGAGTTTTATTTATCTGTGCTCAGTAGCTAAAGCTATGGCTGTGGCATGCCAATGAAACTGCCAAACCACAGTCAACACATACAGTTGAAGTCGGAAGTTAGCCAAATACATTTAAACTCAGTTTTTCAAAAATTCCCTGTTTTAGGTCAGTTAGGATCACCACTTTATTTTAAGAATGTGAAATGTCAGAATAGAAGAGACAATGATTAATTTCAGCTTTTATATCTTTCATCACATTCCCAGTGGGTCAGAAGTTTACATACACTCAATTAGTATTTGGTAGCATTGCCTTTAAATTGTTTAACTTGGGTTAAACGTTTTGGGTAGCCTTCCACAAGCTTCCCACAATAAGTTGGGTGAATTTTTGTCCATTCCTCCTGACAGAGCTGGTGTAACTGAGTCAGGTTTGTAGGCCTCCTTGCTCGCACCCACTTTTTCAATTCTGCTCACAAATGTTCTATGGGATTGAGGTCAGGGTTTTGTGATGGCCACTTTATTACCTTGACTTTGTTGTCCTTAAGCCATTTTGTCACAACTTTGGAAGTATGCTTGGGGTCATTGTCCATTTGGAAGACCCATTTGCGACCAAGCTTTAACTTCCTGACTGAGGTCTTGAGATGTTGCTTCAATGTATCCACATAATTTTCCTACATCATGATGCCATCTATTTTGTGAAGTGCACCAGTCCCTCCTGCAGCAAAGCACCCCCACAACATGATGCTGCCACCCCCGTGCTTCACGGTTGGGATGGTGTTCTTCAGCTTGCAAGCGAGCCCCTTTTTCCTCCAAACATAACGATGGTCATTATGGCCAAACAGTTCTATTTTTGTTTCATCGGACCAGAGGACATTTCTCCAAAAAGTATGATCTTTGTCCCCATGTGCAGTTGCAAACCGTAGTTTGGCTTTTTTTTAGCGGTTTTGGAGCAGTGGCTTCTTCCTTGCTGAGCGGCCTTTCAGGTTATGTCGATATAGGACTCGTTTTACTGTGGATATAGATACTTTTGTACCGATTTCCTCCAGCATCTTCACAAGGTCCTTTGCTGTTGTTCTGGAATTGATTTGCACTTTTCAAGTACGTTCATCTCTAGGAGACAGAACGCGTCTCCTTCCTGAGCGGTATGACGGCTGCATGGTCCCATAGTGTTATACTTGTGTACTATTGTTTGTACAGATGAACGTGGTACCTTTAGGCGTTTGGAAGTTGCTCCCAAGGATGAACCAGACGTGTGGAGGCTGATTTCTTTTGATTTTCCCATGATTTCAAGCAAAGAGGCAATGAGTTTGAAGGTAGGCCTTGAAATACATTCACAGGTAATCTGTCTGTAAACAATTGTTGGAAAAATTAATTGTGTCATGCACAAGTAGATGTCCTAACCGACTTGCCAAAACTATAGTTTGTTAACAAGAAATTTGTGGAGAGGTTGAAAAACGAGTTTTAATGACTCCAACCTAAGTGTATGTAAACTTCCGACTTCAACTGTTTATTTTACAGTAAGAATTTAATGGAATATACTTTGAGCAAAAATATAAATGCAACTGGGAAACAATTTCAAAGATTTTGATGACTTACAATTAATACTAGGATATAAGTCAATTGAAATAAATTCACTAGCCCCTAATATATGGATTTCACATGACTGGGAATACAGATATGCATCTGTTGGGCCACAGATACCTTTAAAAAAAGTAGGTTAGTGGATCAGAAAACCAGTCAATGGGTGGGGTAACCACCGTTTGTTTCATGCAGCACGACACATCTCCTTTGAATAGAATTGATCAGGCTGTTGAGTGTGGCCTGTGGAATGCTGTCCCAATCCTGTCCCAAGTTGCTGGATATTGGTGGGAACTGAACACACCTTCGTACACTTAGATCCAGAGCATCCCAAACATGCTCAATGGGTGAAATGTCTGGCGAGTATGCAGGTCATGGAAGAACTGGGACATTTTCAGCTTCCATGAATTGTGTACAGGTCCTTGCGACATTGGGCCGTGCATTATCATGCTAAAACATGAGTTTAAGACGGCAGATGAATAGCACGACAATGGGTCTAAGGATCTCGTCAGGGTATCTCTGTGCATTCAAATAGCCATCGATTAAATGCAAACCATAATCCCACCGCCACCATGGGGCACTCTGTTCACAAATTTGACATCAGCAAACCACTCTCCCATCTGCCATCTCTCAAAACTTGAGGCTTGACAAACTGCACATTTTCGAGTGGCCTTTTTTTGCCCCCTGCACAAGGTGCACCTGCGTAATGATCATGCTGTTTAATCAGCTTCTTGATATACTACACCTGTCAGGTAGATGGATTATCTTGGCAAATGAGACATTTTCACGTTCCGGGATGTAAACAAATTTGTGCACAACATTTATATTTTTGTGCATATGGACAATTTCTGGGATCTTTTATTTCAGCTCATGAAACATGGAAGCAACCCTTTACATGTTGTTTTTATATTTTTGTTCAGTGTAAGAGAAGAAAATAGAAAGGATATTTTTCGCAGATGACTATTGCTGATTGTCACCAGTAGCCTACTCACAAGACGAACACGCACAGAGCGTGTTTATGCGCAATTTGTAGTTGTTTGGCAAAAATGGGTTAATTAGAAACCTTGGACTTTGCTCTTTCTGAAATCAAAATGTCTGGCTTGCATGGACCTCAGTAGRATGGCATGGAAGAAGTGCTCTTTGCTAAGCTCATTTCCCTTCTATGTCAAGGCACGCTGCGGTGGTCATCAGTCTCTTCATTCTTTATTTGACAACTGATAAAATTGTTTATTATTATTATTATATCTATTATTATTATTATATGTGTGAGATTAGTTTCAATATAGTTTAGGTTTGGTTTGGAAGGGCCAGCTGAGCAGGCAACTGTTGTCACGTTCTGACCATAGTGTGTTGTGTGTTGTGCTTGTTTTAGTGTTGGTCAGGACGTGAGCTGGGTGGGCATTCTATGTTGTGTGTCTAGTTTGTCTGTTTCTATGTTTGGCCTAATATGGTTCTCAATCAGAGNTAGTGTTGGTCAGGACGTGAGCTGGGTGGGCATTCTATGTTGTGTGTCTAGTTTGTCTGTTTCTATGTTTGGCCTAATATGGTTCTCAATCAGAGACAGATGTTTTGTGTTGTCTCTGATTGGGAATCATATATAGGTGGCTTGTTTTGTGTTGGGGATTGTGGGTGGTTGTTTCCTGTCTCTGTGTTTTCTCTGCACCAGATAGGGCTGTATCGGTTTGCCACATTTTGTTATTTTTGTATTTGTAAGTGTTCACTGTTTATCGTTTAATTAAAAAACATGTTGGACACGAGCTACGCTGTGTCTTGGTCCGATCCCTGCTACACCTCCTCTTCAGACGAAGAGGAGGAAGGCTGCCGTTACAGAACCACCCACCAATCTCGGACCAAGCAGCGTAGCAACGGGCAGCAGCGGCAGCAGCAGCAGCAGCGGCCCATTACACAGGACTCCTGGACATGAGAGGAAATTCTGGAGGGTAAGGGACCCTGGGCTAAGGTTGGAGAATATCGCCGCTCTCGTGAAGAGCTGGAGGCAGCTAAAGCCGAGGAGCGGTGGTATGAGGAGGCAGCACGGAAGTGTGGCTGGAAGCCCGAGAAGAAACCCAAAACATTTCTTGGGTGGGGGCTAAAGGGGAGTGTGGCGAAGTCAGGTAGGAGACTTGCGCCAACTTCCCGGGCTTACCGTGGAAAGCGAGAGTACGGGCAGACACCGTGTTGTGCGGAAGAGCGCATGGTGTCTCCTGTACGTGTGCATAGCCCGGTGCGGTACATCCCAGCTCCACGTATCGGCCGGGCTAGATTGAGCATTGAGCCAGGTGTCATGAAGCCGGCTCAACATATCTGGTCTCCAGTATGTCTCCTCGGGCCGGTGTACATGGCACCAGCCTTACGCATGGTGTCCCCGGTTCGCCAGCACAGCCCAGTGCGGGCTATTCCACCTCGCCGCACTGGCCTGGCTACGGGGAGCATTAAACCAGGTAAGGTTGGGCAGGCTCGGTGCTTAAGAGCTCCTGTACGCCTTCACGGTCGGGTATATCCGGCGCCACCTCCTCGCTCCAGCCCAGTAACACCAGTGCCTACACCATGCACCAGGCTTCCTGTGCGTCTCCAGAACTCTGTTCCTCCTCCACGCACTCTCCCTGTGGTGCGTGTTTCCAGCCCGGTACCTCCAGTTCCGGCACCACGCACCAAGCCTCCTGTGCGTCTCCAGAGCCCTGTACGCACTGTTCCTGCTCCCCGCACTAGCCCTGAGGTGCGTGTCTCCAGTCCGGTACTACCAGTTCCGGTACCACGCACCAGGCCTATAGTGCGCCTCGAGAGTCCAGTGTGCCCTGTTCCTGCTCCCCGCACTAGCCTTGAGGTGCGTGTCTCCAGTCCGGTACCACCAGTTCCGGCACCACGCACCAGGCCTACTGTGCGCCTCAGCAGGTCTGAGCTGCCTGCCTGCCTGCCCAGCGCCGTCTGAGCTGCCTGCCTGCCTGCCCAGCGCCGTCTGAGCTGCCTGCCTGCCCAGCGCCGTCTGAGCTGCCTGCCTGCCCAGCGCCGTCTGAGCCTTCGTCCTGCCCAGCGCCATCTGAGCCTTCCGGTCTGCCCAGCGCCATCTGAGCCTTCCGTCTGCCCCGGAGCCGTCAGAGCCACCGTCTGTCCCGAGCCGTCAGAGCCGCCCGTCTGTCCCGAGCCGCCAGAGCCGCCCGTCTGTCGGAGCCGCCAGAGCCGCCCGTCTGTCCGGAGCCGCCAGAGCCGCCCGTCAGTCAGGAGCCGCCAGAGCCGCCCGTCAGTCAGGAGCCGCCAGAGCCGCCCGTCAGTCAGGAGCCGCCAGAGCCGCCCGTCAGTCAGGAGCCGCCAGAGCCGCCCGTCAGTCAGAGGCAGCCAGAGCCGCCAGCCAGTCAGGAGCCGCCAGAGCGCCAGCCAGTCAGGAGCCGCCAGAGCCGCCAGCCAGTCAGGAGCCGCCAGAGCCGCCAGTCAGTCAGAGCGCCAGAGCCGCCAGTCAGTCAGGAGCCGCCAGTCAGTCAGGAGCCGCCAGTCAGTCAGGAGCCGCCCAGTCAGTCAGGAGCTGCCCTCCAGTCATGAGCTGCCCTCCAGTCATGAGCTTTGCCCTCAGTTCATGAGCTACCTCTCTGTCCTGAGCTACCTCTCTGTCCTGAGCTACCTCTCTATCCTGAGCTACCTCTCTGTACTGAGCTACCTCTCTGTCCTAAGCTGTCTCCTCAGTCTGATGGGGCCCTTTGTGAGGGTTCCTAGGCCAAGGTTGGCGGCGAGGGTCGCCACTCAAAGGACGCTAAGGAGGGGGACAAAGACAATGGTGGAGTGGTGTCCTCGTCCAGCGCCGGAGCCGCCACCGCGGACAGATGCCCACCCAGACCCTCCCCTAGAGTTTTAGGGGGTGGGTTCGAACTCCGCACCTCAGGAGGGGGGTACTGTCACGTTCTGACCATAGTTCTTGTGTGTTGTGCTTGTTTTAGTGTTGGTCAGGACGTGAGCTGGGTGGGCATTCTATGTTGTGTGTCTAGTTTGTCTGTTTCTATGTTTGGCCTAATATGGTTCTCAATCAGAGGCAGATGTTTTGTGTTGTCTCTGATTGGGAATCATATATAGGTGACTTGTTTTGTGTTGGGGATTGTGGGTGGTTGTTTCCTGTTTCTGTGTTTTCTCTGCACCAGATAGGGCTGTATCGGTTTGCCACATTTTGTTATTTTTGTTATTTGTAAGTGTTCACAGTTTCGTCTTGTTTATTAAAAAACTTGTTGAACACGAGCTACGCTGCGTCTTGGTCCGATCCCTGCTACACCTCCTCAGACGAAGAGGAGGAAGGCTGCCGTTACAACTGTTGTCTTGACGTCAGAAAAGTCATATTTTTTTATGTACAGATATAGATATAATGTACAGTCTATGTACAATTTACATTTGGTGTTCTAAGGTTTCTTATGACCTATTTTAACATAATAAATGCATTCATTCAGCAATTTATTATTTATTATGGAATATTTAATCAATTGAAATATCAACGGCCATTCAGAAGTTATGGAATTCAGGCACTTGGAGTGTTAAAAGGTGTATCTTTTGATGAAAACTCTCAGTTATTTGCTATCCATCTGAGCATTGATATTGGATGTCCTTAGCGATGGGTCATAGTATTACCGTTGCTTCCTTGAACCCATTGAAGTGAGCATATTGAGTTACATTAAGCAGTGGTAAGAAATCAAATGCTTTCCCAGTTCACATTTTTTATCCAATTTTATCCAAATCCCCAAATAATTTGCTTAAGACTTTTCTTGTTTGCATACATCCCTGAGCTCTTTTCCCTTCTCAAATAGCATTAAGATATTTTAGTATTATGGCGCTTCAAAATATGTTTTGAATTGATTTCTATCTTCACATATATAGAAGTGAATAACAACCTGTGGAAAATACTGAAGTTGTCTCTAATGTCCCTGTTTATGAGGGATTCAGTTTTGAGATCTTTGCCTTTAGGGATGATATGGGTTAGGCAGATTGGGTTTGCAGTGGGAGTGCTGTTTGTACACCACAAGTGTTAGTTCACTGCTAGCCCGCCGAGCTAAATGCTGGGCATTAGTGCTTGGCGAGCTAAGGCAAGTCTTCTGATCTCAGGGAAGGTTATCATCAAGACTGTGTTGAAACAGTGACATCCCCCTCTCTCAGAACCTACCTTAAAATATCCATGCATGCCCATCCCCCATCCCTATTGGGAAATCACAGCAGCTGAAGGGCTGTCTGACTGACTTGACAAACTCTCATGTGGACATTCCGTTCTATCCTCTCATCTGTCTGTGCTGCCATCATCATCGACTAGTTCTGAGCTCTGTGACAGGAGGGAAGAAGAAATGGAGGGTTGACTCAGATGTCCCTACAGAGGTGGTCTCTTGAGGCCTCTCCTCTATCTCCTTCTCTTCTGTTACCCTCTTCAAACTTAATTTAATGACAGATGATAATTATAGATAATCATCTTCAATCTCATTATCCAGTCTACCACAAGCTTCCTCCAGTAACTTCCGTCTGCAGCAAGGAATGCAAGAGGGGAAATAACTACGTGAGAATTCTGTTCATAGACTACAGCTCAGCATTAAACACCATAGTCCCCTCCAAGCTCATCACCAAGCTAGGGACCCTGAACCACTCTGTCTGCAACTGGGTCCTAGACTTCCTGGCGGGGCGACCCCAGGTAGTGAGGGTAGGCAACAACACCTTCGCCACGCTGACCCTCAACACAGGGGACCCTCAGGGGTCTGTGCCTAGTCCCCACCTGTACTCCCTGTTCACCCACAACTGTATGTCCACGCACGACTCCAACACCATCATTAAGTTTTCTGACAACATGCTGGCGATGAGTCAGCCTACAAGGAGGAGGTCAGAGACTTAGCAGTGTGGTGCCAGGACAACAACCTCTCCTGTAACGTCAGCAAGGAGCTGACCGTGGGCTATATAAGACAGAGGGGAGAGCACTCCCCCATCCACATCGACGGTGGGCTGTTGTGGACCGGGTCGAGAGCTTCAAGTTCCTTGATTTCCACATCACTAAGGACTTAACATGGTCAACACACACCCGCACAGTCATGAAGTGGGCATGGCAGGAGGCTGAAAAGATTTGGCATGGGCCCTTGGATCCTCAAAAAGATCTACAGCTGCACCATTGAGAGCATCTTGACTGGCTGCATCACCGCTTGGTAGGGCAAATGCACCTCCCTTCACCGCAAAGCGCTACAGAGGGTGGTGCGGACAGCACAGTACATCACTGGGGCCAAGCTTCCTGCCATCCAAAACCTCTATATCAGGCTGTGTCAGAGGAAGACCCAAAAAAATTGCCAAAGACTCCAGCCACCCAAGCCATCGACTGTTCACTCTGCTACTGTCCAGCAAACGGTACCATAACATTGGCTCTCGGACCAACAGGCTCCAAGACATCTATCCCCAAGCCATAAGACTGCTAAATAGCCAGACTTCTAAATAGTTCATTAATGGAACCCACCTATCTGCAATATATTGCACTGACCCTATACGCAGACTCACTAGACTATACAGTGTATTCGGAAAGTATTGAGATCCTTTGACTTTTTCCACATTTTGTTACGTTACAGCCTTATTCTAAAATTGATTAAATCATTTTTACCCTCAATCAACCTACACACAATACCCATAATGACAAAGCAAAAACAAGTTTATAGACATTTTTGCAGATTAAAAATATCTATATACATATAAAAAATCTAATTAACGAAAGTATTCAAACCCTTTACTCAGTATTTTGTTGAAGCATCTCTGGCAGAAATTACAGTCTCGAATTATCTTCGATATCATGCTACAAGCTTGGCACACCTGTATTTTGGGAGTATCTCCCATCCTTCTCGGCAGACCCTCTCAACCTCTGTCAGGTTGGATGTGGAGCGTCCCTGCACAGCTATTTTCAGATCTCTCCAGAGATGTTCAATTGGGTTCAAGTCCGGGTTCAGGCCAGGCCACTGAAGGACATTCAGAGACTTGTCCCGAAGCCAATCCTGCGTTGTCTTGGCTGTGTGCTTAAGGTCGTTGTCTAGTTGGAAGGTGAACCTTCGCCCCAGTCTGAGGTACTGAGTGCTCTGGAGCAGGTTTTCATCAAGGATCTGTCTGTACTTTGCTCCGTTCATCTTTCTCTCGATCTTGACTAGTCTCCCAGTCCCTGCCACTGAAAAACATCCCCACAGCATAATGCTGCCAGCACCATGCTTCACCRTAGGGATGGTGCCAAGTTTCCTCCAAATGTGACACTTGGCATTCAGGCCAAAGAGTTCAATCTTGGTTTAATTAGACCACAGAATCTTAATTAATTAGACCACAATTTAATTAGACCACAGTTTCTTATGGTCTGCAAGTCCTTTAGGTGCCTTTTGGCAAACTCCAAGCGGGCTGTCATGTGATTTCTACTGAGGAGTGGCTTCCATCTGGCCACTACCATTAAGGCCTGATTGGAGGAGTGCTGCAGAGATGGTTATCCTTCTGGAAGGTTCTCCCATCTCCACAGCGGAACTCTGGAGCTCTGTCAGAGTGACCATCGGGTTCTTTGTCATCGCCCTGGTCAAGGCCCTTCTCTCCCGATTGCTCAGTTTGGCTGGTCGGCCAGCACTTGGAAGAGTCTTGTTGGTTCAAAACTTCTTCCATTTAAGAATGATGAAGGCCACTGTGTTCTTGGACCTTCAATGCTGCAAACATTTTTTGGTACCCTTTCCCAGATCTGTGCCTCGACACAATCCTGTCTCCGAGCTCTACGGACAATTCCACGACCTCATGGCTTGGTTTTTGCTCTGACATGCACTGTCAATTGTGGGACCTTATAGAGGCAGATGTGTGCCTGTCCAAGTCAATTTAATTTACGACAGGTGGACTTCAATCAAGTTGTAGAAACATCTCAAGGATGATCAATGGAAACCAGATGCACCAGAGCTCAATTTTGAGTCTCATACCAAAATATCTGAATACTTATGTAAATAAGCTATTTAAGGTTTTTATTTTTAATAAATGTGACCCGTTTCAGGAAACTAGGTGTATGTCGCGGGCCGCTACTTCACAGGAGAGCCGTTTGAACGTAAACTTTTTTTTTTTAATCAAAATGTTTTTTGGGGGCAGAAATGCCTTCTCGAACATGTGAACATTCATGTACCTTAATAACAAACGTGTATGCCATCTGTAAATACAAATAAAATTGTTAAATTATGAGCTTGAGCCTAGTTGCTTAMACCACAGAAAAAGCCAGCAACCTTCCCGCTAGCCATGATTGGCTGAGATAATAAGTGGGCTGGACATGCCGAGAGATTCATTTTGGATTGGTCTGCCATATAGCRCGCTTCTGTCTATTTGAGCTGGTCAGTAGGAAATCCTGTCTAACGTGGCTTTAAAAAAATGAATTGCGTATTAAAACTTAACAAAAGATTAGACTATACAATTATCCATTTCAATAGAACTTCACTGCAACAACTGTTTCAGAGCACTCTCATCTGATTGTGSCAGAGCACAGAATAACTGATGAATTTACGAACGCTCAACACCGGTTGAATATGTCAGTAAACATCGGCAAAAAAGTATCATTAAATTGTTGCCAGGAGCACAATTAGTCACCAACACTCTGGATAACATGAAACAGCCTCACCAGCTCTGCTAGGGCGCGTGAAATGGTCAAAGTTTGGGTGGGGGCTAAATTTAACATGATTCTTATGGCATTGTACAGTGTGATCTACAGTGACTTGACACAACAACGGGCCAAGCAACGGAAACGACACAGGATGTCTTATTTAATGAAAGGGGTTGCAGTCTGCCGTGAAGCATTCATTCATGTATACAAGTAAGAGTCAAGCTACAGTTTCAGATATTATACGTTTCTAATTTGTCAGAAAGTTGTTTTCATTGCAAGTTCTAGCATACTGTTAGCTAGCTGACATTAGATGACTGGCTCGCTAGCTAACATTATGTTTATGATCTGTGTGTAGCAATGTTATCTCAGAATGCCATTTCGCACTGCTAGTTATAGCCTAATGTTAACTAGCTAACATTGAATCTATTTGGTTAACTTTAGCTAGCTTTGACTATCGGTTTGTATTGCTAGTACTCTATGGATTAGGATTATGGTTCATTGTTTAGCTAGCATGTCTTAACAAAAGACTCCACTTCGCCAGATGATTACATGACCCATCAAGTTAACCAGATGTGTGTGACGGTGATTATGGCTATGTATTGTATAATAATGCCAAAATATTTGTGTCTGGAATTTGTCTTTCAGCATCAGTAGAACACGCCTGACTTTCCTCCACCAGTCATACAAGGAGAATGGTCTAATGCCTTCCATCAAAAAGAGAGCTTGCCCAAGCAAGCACAGGTTACACCTGAAGGATGAGGACTTGCAGCCAGTGGTGAACTTCATCAACAACTACGGAGAGGATAATGCAATAGTGTTACCACCCATGACACAAACACTTTCGTGGAAAGCTGCTGCCATCCAATGTGACAAAAGCAGCAGTGTGGCGTCTCTACAAGGAATTGATGATAACACTTGTATGTAAAGAAAGTGCAGTCGCAAAAACCATCAAGAGCTATGATGAAACTTGCTCTCATGAGGACCGCCACAGGAAATGCTCTTTAATTATTTATTACGTTTATTTCACATTTTTGTAGGTATTTTTCGTAAAACTGCATTGTTGGATAAGGGCTTGTAAGTAAGCATTTCAATGTAAAGTCTACACCTGTTGTATTCGGCGCATGTGACTTGATAAACTTGTGATTTGATAAACAATAAGTTTTGATTATTTTATTGACTTCCAACATGATTGGGGCTACTTCTACTGATCTCACATTATTTCTGTATTTTCCAGAGGTAGGTGTAGTCGGGCTGTGTTATCATTTTAACTTCCACTTTCCAATTTGATGTTTCTGTATGCAGTGCTGATGCTCTTCACATTGATAGGTAAGTGACACTTACCTGATAATGATGCATTAAAAAATTATATTACGTTTCACGTTATATTTTCTTTTCATTAACTTACCTTAATGTTCTATTGTTGTTTGCAGGTGCACTATCCTTCTGACCCTATGCAGCCAGGTCCCATCTACTTTTAACTTCTCTCAATTGTGGCTTGTTTGGTGTCTGCTGTGAAGGAATACAACTACATCAACAAGTCAACTACATCATTGATGAAAGCATGTCATCCAGCAAAGGCAGCAGCGCAGTCAAGTACATGCAACATTTCTTCACCAACTAAGGAGTTAGGGAAATACATGTGGACCTGAATTGTGATAACTGCAGTGGCCAAAACAAGAACAGGTTTGTGCTCTGGTATTGTGCCTGGCGTACATTCACAAGCTCCACCACAGTCTGGACCTTCACTTCTGTGATCACAGGCCACACCAAATTTGCCCCCGACTGGTGTTTCAGCCTCATCAAGCATCGCTTCAGAAAGACCAGAGTGAACACTTTGTCTGAGATTGCTGGTGTTGTGAAGGACATCACTGTGACAGGGGTCAACATCCCACAGCTGGTTGGACTGGAGAATGGTACGGTGCTGGTGGAAAGCTATGGCTGGCAACAACACCTGACTCCGTACTTCATACCGCTGCCACAGAACAAGCAATACCAGCACTTCAGGTGAATATCATTTTCATTGCATTGTATGAGGTTATTCTTCTTACCTAAACTTGGGAGGTGAATTGATGTTGTGCAAGGTTGTAATGTCTTAATTATTTTGTTATTTCCTGTTTTACAGCTTCGATGCTCTGGAGCCTGGTGTTGTTGTTGCCGAGGAGCATTCGGACTCAGTCGGGASCAGGTTTCAGCTGCTGCACAACGCTGACAACCTTCCTCCCATAGATGGTCTGCCTGTACAAGCACCACCTGGACTAGACAAAGCTAGACACATTTATGAGAAGATCAGGGAGTTTTGCAACGAAGAGGCTATGGACGTCACACGCCCTGCACCAAAGGCAAGGGCAGGACAGAAACAGGCTCTCCGAATATAGATTGCCTTGTTCATGCGTGGTTTGGAAGGACCAGTCATCAGCACTATGTGCAGTGCCTCTATTCAAATTACTCTCTCCTAACACACACGCCATACGTTGCTGCTACTACTTTTTCTTATCCTGATGCCCAGCCACTTTACCCCAGATTGTATGCGCTACCTCATCCATCACTGATACTGTTATTGATATTGTTCTTGTACATACTGTATATTTTTTTATATTGACACTTTCTATTTCTGATATTGCTACTATATGCAAGTAACCATTTGSCTGTACCGTTTACACCTTCTGTAGATACCCATCCACTTGGCAATATGTGGCTGGGGGTTATAGCATTTCTTTCAMATGACCCATCAATTTAGACAAGTGTGTCTGGGTAGGTGTCATCTAATATTTATAAAATATTTATATCTGGTGTCACGGACGTCGTCAGGGTGGACATGACCGGACCAAGGTGCAGCGTTGTGAGCGTACATTTCTTTTTATTATGAATGTCGCCAAAAAAAACAAGAAACAACAAAAAACGAACGTGAAGCTGACTAGGGCTATACAGGGCTAACACAGACAACTACCCACAACTAAGGTGGAAAAACAGGCTGCCTAAGTATGATTCCCAATCAGAGACAACGATAGACAGCTGTCCCTGATTGAGAACAATACCCGGCCAAAACATAGAACCAGAAACCATAGAAATAAAGAAACTAGAATGCCCACCCTAGTCACACCATGGCCTAACCAAAATAGAGAATAAAAGCCTCTCTATGGCCAGGGCGTGACAGTACCCCCCCCCAAAGGTGCGGACTCTGGCCGCAAAACCTGACTCTATAGGGGAGGGTCCGGGTGGGCATCTACTTCGGTGGCGGCTCCGGTGCGGGACACAGACCCCGCTCCACYTCCGGCTCCCCCCACTTTGGTGGCGCTTCTGGACTGGGGACCCTCGCTGCAGGCCCCGGACTTAGGACCCTCGCTGCAGGCCCCGGACTGGGGACCCTCGCTGCAGGCACCGGACTGGGGAACCTCRCTGCAGGCACCGGACTGGGGACCCTCGCTGCAGGACATTGATGAGGAGGTGTGATGGTGTGGGGTGCTTTGCTGGTGACACTGTCAGTGATTTATTTAGAATTCAAGGCACAACCAGCATGGCTACCACAGCATTCTGCAGCCATATGCCATCCTATCTGGTTTGCGGTTAGTGGGACTGTCATTTGTTTTTCAATAGGACAATGACCCAACACACCTCCAGGCTGKGTAAGGGCTATTTGACCAAGAAGGAGAGTGATGAAGTGCTGCATCAGATGACCTGGCCTCCACAATCACCCGACCTCAACCCAATTGAGATTGTTTGGGATGAGTTGGATCATAGAATGAAGGAATAGCAGCCAACAAGTGCTCAGCATGTGGGAACTCCTTCAAGACTGTTGGAAAAACATTCCAGGTGAAGCTGGTTGAGAGAATGCCAAGCGTGTGCAAAGCTGTCATCAAGGAAAAGGTTGGCTTTTTTGAAGAATCTCAAATATAAAATATATTTTGATTTGTTAAAATCTTTTAGGGTTACAACATGATTCCATATGTGTTATTTGATAGTTTTATTTAACTAGGAAAGTCAGTTAAGAATTTTATTTTATTTACAATGACGGCCTACACTGGCCAAACCTGGACGACGCTGGGCCAATTGTGTGCCGCCCTATGGGATTCCCAATCACAGCTGGTTGTGATACAGCCTGGATTCAAACCAGGGTGTCTGTAGTGACACCTCTAGCACTGCCTTCGACCGCAGTGCCTTAGACCGCTGCAGTGCCTTAGACCGCTGCGCCACTCGGGAGCCCCCTGAGTTTTGATGTCTTCACTATTATTCTACAATGTATATAGTAGTAAAAATAAAGAAAAACCCTTGAATGAGTAGGTGCTCTAAAACTTTTGACTGGTAGTCTATTAATATATTTATATATATAGACAAATCATTGACAAGTAGCTAACTAGCTAGCAGAGGTTTAATGATGACAAGACACAAGAACTTCAATAAATAATGATTTAGTAAATAATTTATGAATAGGCAACAAGAACTTTAGCAAATAATGATTTGATAAATAATGTTTAGTATAAATAGGCAAAAACCAGCTGATTGTCAAGTCAATAATATAGTTATGGAGGATAGCTAGGCTAACATTATTTATCCTTTGCTAGCTAGCTAGCTAACTGAAGCTAACACACAATCACATCAAATAGCTGAAATGACAGCAAACTTTGTGCATTTTTGTTTGTTTAACCGTCGTTTCTATATTGCCATTTCTTTGGATATATCCATTATAATGATCCTGATGAACAAATCTGCCTGGTTCAAAGCTGTCAGTCTCGTCACTTTCATATGCATTTAATGGTGGCGATTGCCAAAATCAAAACATGTAGCAGAGGTCAGATAGGCACACAGCCAGGCTTATATTTACCCCTGCTGTACCAAACAACATGTTATGGGGAAATAATGTCCAGACACTTTATTTAAATGTAATTGCATGGCTGGGCTGTGGGAAAGTGGATTGATACTTGAAATGGAATTATAGCATCATGGCATTTTGTGCAAATTATTGAGAATAACTCACTGCTATCTCTTTCCATTGACTACAATGTATTGAGAAAAACGTTAACCCTGTGACACTCATATTTTCCCATTGACTACAGTGTATTGAGAAAAATGTCAGCTATTGTGACATTTTATATTTTTTGCAAAAAGGTGCCAGGATGATGTTTGCAGGCTGWTAATGGGCTAAAGGACCGTCACTCACCATGGTCGTTAGGTCATCAGGTGCTGTAAAAAATGCGTATCTGCAAAAACAAATGATTGCCAGCTAGCTACGTTTTTCTTTGTTATCCTATTTCGGCTTATGTGGATGTTGGTTTAACTTTCTGTAACTTTGTACGTTCTGCATGGTGCAGTGAATTTAGAAAAAAAGTGCCTATTGTTGGAACTACTTCAGAGGTGACCTATATTTTCCAATTGTCCCGTATATCTGGTTTTATACCATGGCATTGTTAAATACTGGTTTCTGATTGGCTTGAAGGACACTTTAGGGTGTAAATTATTTCCATATATTGCATGGTATAATTCAATGGCTAAGTAAATTCTTACATGTTCTATGTTTGAGCTGCTTTTGAAAGCAAAGTCAAATTGAAAACATTATTGGCATTGTTGAATTAGATTTTCATAATACCAAGCTAGGACTGATGGTTTGGTTAGCTAAATTGGCAAGTCTGTTTGTTTGGTTACCAAGGCAACTACTGTAGCTATCTAGTGAACTTGCTAGCTCTATTTTAATTTCATCTGACCAAAGCACCGGTTCCAATCCAAGTGCCAATGCCATTTAGCAAACTCCTGGAGTTTTACAATTGTTGGCTGACATGAAAATAAAGCTCTTTGGCAACGCACACCAATGGTAGGTTTGGTGTAGAAATTAGAATTTATGTGCAGAAAAGAACCCCATACCTACTGTAAAATATGGTGGTGGATCTTTGATGTTATARGGCAATTTTTCTTCCACTGGTCCTGGCGCTCTTGTACAGTATTATGGGAGTTTGTAGATTGTACTCAGCGTGTAACCACCATATTTAGCGGATTAGTCTGCAGTACATAAAGGGAAGCACAGAACTAGGGTTGGGCAGTATCCAGATATTCATAACATCATACCGTCCTTCTCTCATCCCTGAATTGACTGAATTGACTGGAGGTGCCAAAAAATGTATTATAAAAAGCCCGTTGGGCGTCTATTACCAGAATGCTAATAAAATGAGCACAAGTAATAGGAAATTTCCATGGAGGTTGCTAGTTAAATATGCTCACAAGCGCAAATGAAAATAAACTCATTGCAAAGACAGGCAATCCAGCTCCCAAAGTTATACTTATAGTTAGGAGCTACCAAATGTAATTTTTGGTGAGTTTGGATATTTACAAGCGTGTGAACGAGAGACGTGCAAATGAACAAAGTTTTGACACATGCTTGTCTGAAGGAAGAACAGTACTGGCTCTGAAACAGCATGTGTACACACTGTGTCTGTGTGGAGTCTGGATTCGCAAGGGCAATGGTCTGTCTGCTCTGCTGAGAAAAGAGAAGAGATGGGAGGAGCAGACTGTCCGAGAATAGAGAGGAGAAAAAACGCAAAGAAAATCAAGATAGCAGTGGCAGCTGTACAGATAAGTAATCCAAAGGGCTTTGCCTTCTCAAACAAAGCCAAAAGCCAACACTATATGATGCCCAGTCTCCAATGAATACTAATTCATCCACTTACTTAGATAACTAGACATTTAAACTTAGCGGTCACGTTAAGAACTTGTTTGGGATAGGGGGCAGCATTTTCACTTTTGGATGAATAGTGTGCCCAGAGTGAACTGCCTCCTACTCAGTCCCAGATGCTAATATATGCATATTATTATTAATATTGGATGGGAAACACTCTGATGTTTCTTAAACTGTTTGAATGATGTCTGTGAGTATAACAGAACTCATATGGCAGGCAAAAACCTGAGGAAAAAAACAAACAGGAAGTGGGGTTTCTGAGGTTTGTAGTTTTTGAACTCACCCTTATCGAATACACAGTGGGATATGGGTTATTTTTCACTTCCTAAGGCTTCCACTAGATGTCAACCGTTTTTAGAACGTTGTTTCAGGCTGCTCATGTGAAGGGGGGCCGGATGGGAGCTGTTTGACTAAGTGGTCTGCCTACAGCCTCGTTCTCAGTCATGCGCTTTCACTTGAGCGGTTGCTCTCGTTCCAGTGCTTTTCTACAGACAATGAAATTCTCCGGTTTGAACATTATTGAACTTTTATGATAAAAACATCCTAAAGATTGATTCTTTACTTAGTTTGACAAGTTTCTTCGACCTGTAATATAACTTTTTTAACTTTTCGTCCGAATGGACCAGATCGCGCTTTTGGATTGTTTACCAAACGCCCTAACAAAAGATGCTATTGGACATAAATGGACATAAATGATGGACATTATCGAACAAAACAAGCATTTATTGTGGAACTGCGATTCCTGGTAGTGCATTCTGATGAAGATCATCAAAGGTAAGTGAATATTTCTAATGCTATTTATGAATCATGTTGACTACCCAACATGGTGGATATTTCTCTGGCTGTTTTGGGCTCTGAGCGCCGTTCTCAGATTATGCTTTTTCCGTAAAGCTTTATGAAATCTGACACAGCGGTTGCATTAAGGAGAAGTGTATCTAAAGTTTCATGTATAATAGCTGTATTTTCATCAACATTTATTATGAGTATTTCTGTGAATTCATGTGGCTCTCTGCAATATCACTGCATGTTTTGGAACTACTGAATCTAACACGCCAATGTAAAATAAGATTTTTGGATATAAATATGAACTTTACCGAACAAAACATACATGTATTGTGTAACATGAAGTCCTATGAGTGTCATCTGATGAAGATCATCAAAGGTTAGTGATTATTTGTATCTCTATTTGTGCATTTTGTGACTCCTCTCTTTGGCGGGAAAAATGGCTGGGTTTTTCTGTGACTTGGTGGTGACCTAACATCATTGTTTGTGGAGCTTTCGCTGTAAAGCATTTTTGAAATCAGATACTGCGGCTGGATTAACGAGAATTGTATCTTTAAAATGGTGCCTAATACTTGTATGTTTGAGAAATTTGATTCATGAGATTTCTGTTGATTTTTATTTGGCGCCCTGCAATTTTATTGGCTGTTGGCGAGGGGTTCCGCTAGCGGAACGGGGTCCGCTAGGTTTTAACACAGAATTCTAAATTTTTCACACAGAAAAATATATATATTTATGAAACACATAAGAATTATCTTTCTGTGTTTTGTAAGCGCAGATCTAAAATGTTTCTTATTGTAATTTCTGCTCGGCATCAGACAAATGTTCTGCTTCAGTTGCACTTCTCCACTGATGAGAATTCACAAAGGGCATTTTAACAGCAGACAGCGCTCTGACTGATGTGTAGCTACTTTTCTCCCATACTTTTCTCGTTGTAGCCTACTTTTATCTTGTAAAATACTAGATTAACTTTAAACAAAACATTAGGAAATGTAGCTGGCTACATTCTTTCTATTATAAACATTAGAAATAAGATGGCCATACAACTTTTTTTGCAAACAATACTGTGCTTTTTCATTNTAGGAAATGTAGCTGGCTACATTCTTTCTATTATAAACATTAGAAATAAGATGGCCATACAACTTTTTTTGCARACAATACTGTGCTTTTTCATTGGAAGCTTCTTTACTTGTGTGGCTGCCAGCCAAATAGTGTTGCACTTCTGTTGTCATCTGATGAAAATGAAGCTATATTCTGCCAAATGTGCTACACTAAATTATTTTCTGTGAAGGAATAGTTGCATGCCCCTGATCACTCTATTGTTGCAACAACAAAAAACACTTTCAATTTAAAAAGCGACTCCTCCTGGACTCACCTGCTCCCGCTTTCTCCCATTGTGCTATTTACAATCTGACACTTGACTGGCTCAACTGTTCTGGGAAACTAAGGTAAGCTTCATAATGTAAAATAATGTGACAGATGAAGTTAAGAATGCAATCTGCTTTATCTCATAACGTATTGCAGAATTTGACTGCAGGTATTTACTTATTTACTTATTTATTTACTTATTTACTTACTTAACAAGTAACTAAAAATATTGAAATGTATTGAAAAACTTCAAATAAAGAATTTCAAAGGTATTGACGGTATTGAAACATCTTCGTGGCCATTTCCAAATACCTGGGTATACGTTATATACGGTATACCGCCCATGGCTACACAGAACACCACCTTTGAAAAAAACAGAGAATTTAAATGTTGGTTGTGTCCCACAGGATTCTTATCACAATTGGTTGAGTTGATCTGTTCCAGCCCAGCACTGCCTGTATCCATTAAATAATAAAATGCCCTGAGAACTGCGCTCTGGGAGGAGGTGAATTTGTACAGATAGGAGGAAAGACTGTGACATTTTTTGCAGCTATTTTCTAAAAGTAAAAGTGGAAATACAGGAGCATAGCACTGGTGTGAAAGAACAAAGCTGGGGAATAAACAATATTGGTCCAATAATAAATCCATATTGGACTAAGAGTGTGAATGCCATCACTACATTAGTGTGCCCATACTTGAACCTTTTCCTTGAAATCCCACATAAAAGAAAAGTCCAAAAGACTGAGGAGTCTGACAGCAGAAAAGATGGTGAGCTCTGCCAAAAAAAGAGAAACATATATACTTTCACTTGAATGTAAATAAATACATAATGAAAAAGCTCAACAGAAGATTAGCACGACTACAACAACAAACACAACATAAAAACATCCTTCAACAAGCTTAAATACCATGACCTTCCACACATTCAACCTCAGTCTGGTGAGCTTTTGGTGTATTGTTGAAAAACATACCATATCTAGTCATTAGTGCATAACAAAGAGCTCTAGTCGCCGCTGAAGGTAAAGTAGCAGTAAGGTAAAGGAAAGTAAGGTTTGTCCACCTTGCTCTGACTCCATGTCCCCTTCTCACTTAGAGAGAAACAGAGCTATCCAATTACCTTCAGCACAGAGAGACCTGGCAGTGCCTGCCGCGGGTTAGGGCATTGAGAGAATCAAACCCAAACGCCAAGTCTCTTTAAGGGTCAGAGGTCAGGACGCACGCACGCACACACACCCTCACACACACAGGCGTCGGGAAGGCGCGCACACACTGTACACACTGTAGAAACAAACACATGCACAGGCCCATGAGGAAGAAAATAGCTCCTCTTTAGAAGATGAAAAGTGTCACAGCAGCCTGTGTTACATTTTTTATATTGTTAGCACCTGTATGAAGTGACCTTTCAGTTCTCTGTTTACTCCCCAGCTGAAGTCTGCAGTCTTTTGTGTGTTTTAAAGCCACTGCAGTATGGAGCCAGTGTGTGGAAAACAGAGAAGGTCAGGACTCTACTCATTTTCTAGTCTAGTGGAAGGGAGAATGGCCAGCCATATTTCAACATTATGTTTATACGGTACAGTCGGTGACTCCAGTTGGTCTGTTGATGTATTACATGATGCATGTTAGAACGCAATGTTAGATCATTGATAATAGGGAAATTGACATTTAAATATAATTTCTTATCATTATCAATTATGCAATAATAACAACAAAGCAAATGGACCATTTGGTGTAATCTTGTGTTAATAGCTTATTACACAATGTCACAATGCTGACATATAGGCATTTTACTTTAATGTATTATAATCGCATACTGCATACTCTATTTTCCACACACTGGCTCCATACTGCAGTGACTTTAAAACACACAACAGACTGCAGAACACCTAATCAAACGGCTACCCAGACTATTTGCATTGCCCCCCCCCCCCCACCCCTCTTTTACACCGTTGATACTCTCTATTGTTATCATCTATGCATAGTCACTTTAAAAACTCTACCTACATGTACATATTACCTCAACTAACCGGTGCCCCCACACATTGACTCTGTACCCGTACCCCCCCTGTATATAGTCTCGCTCTTGTTATTTTACTTCTGCTCTTTAATTACTTGTTACTTTTATTTCTTACTCTTATCCATATTTTTTTTAAATGCATTGTTGGTTAGGGGCTCGTAAGTAAGCATTTCACTGTAAGGTCTACACCTGTTCTATTCGGCGCATTTGACTAATACAATTTGATTTGATTTTGATTTGAAGGTGTGTACTTATGCTATACGTCTTAGGTGATAACCTCCAATATATAATATCTCTATTCATAGACTGTATCAACAATCATGAATTTAAAGTGGAACATCAAATGAAAACCCTCCAGTATGTATTGATGCAACTTTCCCTGAGAGAAGAGCATCCAGAGAGGTTTCTTATCCAACATGGATGCCACCAGGGAATAGCATGTAATGTACMGCATTCATCCTCCTCCACCTCTCATCTTCCACATGCACCTCTCAAAGCCCAGAGACAGATTCCAACCTCAAACACACATTTAGCATCCATGGCTCTACATGATTAGCGGTGATGTATCAAACACGCCCCAGATCTCCCTGACTCAAATAGGGGGTGAGGTCCCTGTAGGCTGCAGTGGGTAGTCGCTCTGGTTTCTATGGTCCCTCTGGGTTACAGGATAGATAGCTTCTCCCCAGGGTTCTATCCTTACCTAGGAACACAGCTTGAGACTTGCTTACATGTGAGTATATATTGAAAAAATAATATACATCTCTTCTACTACTGGTGTTTATATTCATATTTGACCCCTATCATCTTTCAAGTAGATTTTCCTCTGATCATAGATATAGGATTGTACCCWATACCAATTTTAACTCCATCGCCTTAAACATTACTGTAACGAAGTGCTGTATTTCAAATGACACTGTAATTCCACTCCCTACCATATTTTTGGAGTGCCAAAAACCATTTGACCACTAGTGGGTGCATGGTATTGTTGTTTCTGGCTCATTAACATATTTTGAGGCATTCCTTGTAAGAGGATTAATTTGTTGCTCATACGCTGAACCATGAGTGAACCATGAGTGAGAGTGCTGTACCAATTTAACTGATATGTGGTAGTGCACCAACAATTCAATATGTGCAGGGAACAGATTAGAGTGGCAGCAAGCCTAAAACCTTTAATGGTTGAGTATTTACAGTGTCGCTGGTCTGTTTTGCGCTGTAGTTTGGAAGCTTTTCTTATGGCCCCTAGAAATGCAAGTGATATTAAAGACAAAATACTAATATATTTGATATGCTGTAATATGAAAATACATTACATAGCAGCCAAACTCATTCATTCATTACAATTGCTGTAAAAAGATTACAGTAAGAGTATTGGTACCACAAAACTGATTACGGTTACATGCTGCGCTGTACATTTACAGCATTATACTGGCAGCACAGTTGCCAGCAAATTACTGTAATTATATAATAAGCTATGTTGCTGTAATGATTACATAGGCTCATGTACTCCTGCTGTAAAGCAAAATTACAGTATTTAACTGGAATTTGTTACATATCAGGATTATTGCAAATTCGTAACATATTGTACTAATTGTAGTTAAAATGGATGATGGACATCCACAAATGAATACATACCATATGAAACGTAAAATATACTAACTAAATGGAGGGAGACAAATGTACATTTACTATGTTACATCTACACCCGATTCCAGGTTGCGATGTTGGGGTCAATTCCATTTCACTTGCTGAATTGACTGAATTGAAATGGAATTGACCCCAACCCTTTAATGTCACTGTATCTGTCTTTATAGAAACTACTGTATACGAGTCTGATCATTGAAGAAAATGTAAATTTCTGACTCTACCAAACACTCATTGTCTTCATGATTGAGACAATTATGAACAATCTCATCCAAACAAATGTTCTATTCATGTGGACACTTGTCAGTGTGATTCTGATTGACGAGAGCCAGAGAGAATGAGCTGAAGTGTCCTCACACATGCAAACACATGCACAGTATGCACACACACGCATGCACACACCGTTCTATTTCTCTCTCTTCTGCCCCGATAGCTCGGTGGCATTTTCCAGGCTGTAACTGATGATGAATGAGGCAGAAAAGAGATTCTAACAGCCATACAAAATATTGTGAAAGCGGCTATTGGCATGTCTCTGAGCCCACTGTGTAACTGTTGCTGTAACACTGCTAATAGATCTAGACTGAAGCCGTATATTTGATTAATGTGGTGGTGTGAATATAAACCTGACTGACTGGTTGTGTGGGTGTGTGTGAGGGTGTGTGTCTCATTGTTATGCAGACTATACCTAAAGAGGATTGCGAGAGGAGGTGGGTGGATTAGATAGGGTAGTATCTGTCTGGGCTTAAAGGTTCTGTCATCTACTGTCTAGGAGGACAGTACTAGTTTTGGATTGTGCCTCTGGAAAATATGGGAGAAAGGAGAAGGATAAAGAGAGAGAGCGAAAAAACTTTTTTTACTTTGAGACATCCTCATTACACTAAAAACACCACTTTACCCCTCCACCACCCTACGAATGCATTGCGTGCCACCACAACCTCTACACAAACACATTACACCGTACAGAATAACACAGTACAATACACAATCAGGCACCACAGTACAAACATCCTCTCCAGCCGTACATATTACCCCCTCCTTCTGACCCAGATCTTTCTTGTTAGCCATACAGCCAACTTGGCCTGGCCAAACCCAAAAAATATACAAAACTGTCTGAATACCCCACAGAGAAGTACACCCTCACACACAGACAGTCTTCCAGGGACAGCATTATGAAAATACCCTGGCACTCACAGAAAAAATACATGATGAACAGTCTCTGTTATTGCACAAAACAGACACCCTTCCCCAACTCCCGCATCAAGCCTGAGCCAAAAAGCCATTGGTGATCCCTCCACTGGCGATCCCCTGTCCTTTTCGGCACTGGTAGCTTATCTGGCAGCTCCGAGTGTTCTCTGGACCCTCCTGCCAGTTTAGATATGAGATTTTATTGGCATTCCTATTAGCCAACATCAATGGCGACACCCAGTCGTCCAACATATAACAAAAAATACATTACAGGCAAAAATAATTTACAATTTACATACATTTTAAAACATGAAAATAGACATTAAAGACTTACACGTTACAGGCTTTGGTTTTCCAATTTATGTTTTGAGGTAGCACGTATAGCTCGTTGGCACGTAGGGCGCATCGATTGGTGTCACCTCGTTAGTCAGTAAGTGTTACACCTGTGCTGGTTGCCATCTCATTAGTGGGAAGTTGTTTTACCTGTGCTGGCCCAGTTGCTATTTAAGAGTGGCTGGCCCAGTGCCCCAGTTGTCTTGAGAGATGTGGTGGGTCATCACCTTTAGTTGGCACTCCCTATTTAAAAAAAWAATAATATCTAATTCTAGACAAACAATTCTTTATCTGATTTTGTTTTGTTCCATTTTTTTGGTTTGCTTCCTGTCTCTAAGTTTGGTGTGGGTTTTTCTTTTGTTTGCCTTTTCTTGGACACGTTTAGTGGGCGCTCATGGTGGGTGTCTTTTAGGTTCCAGTTGTTGCTAGTCAACTTTCAGTGGACACCCCCATGAGTGTCTTTCAGAACTCCTCCTAAAACCCAACCTGTTACATGTTGGTTATTGGTCCATGACTCTTTGTTAGTTCCCTCTTCTGTTTGAGCTACATTTTTTTCTGGGGAATGTAATACACATATACATACATTACTACATATACTGTACAAATGCTTTAACTACACAGTTTTTTTTATCAGTAACTTACTGTGTTAATCAACAGTATGATACTGTATAAAGTGAATGCAGTAGATTACCAGAGAATGCACAGTAAAATACCATACATTTGTTTAACAGCACACTGTAAGACCTTTCTGTAATTTAAACAGTAAAACACTGTAGAATGCACAGTAAAATACAATAAATGTGTTTTACAGTACTATATACGGTGCACTGTGGGAAAATGTTGTAGGTGGGGAAAGAGTCTCTGGCTCATTAATATATTTTAAGGTGTGCCTTGTAAGAGGCTACTGTATATTTGTTGCACTCCTGAGTTATAATGCTGTACCCCCACAGAATATAGTAATATACTCTATTTTAGAAACTCCCCAAACCTTGTCCTAAAACTCTACTTTAACTTACTGGCCATTTACTGACAGAAATGTACTGTAATTCAGAATACTGTACCATACTGCATTTTAGGAGCACGCTAGTGGGTGCATGGTATTGTTGTTTCTCATGCATTGACATATTTTTAGGTGTCTTGTAAGAGGCTATATTTGTTGCACCCATTAGTGAGAGTGCTGTACCAATTTAAGTAATATGTATGTGGTAGTGGTTCCCAAACAATTTAATTTATTTAGCTGACAGATCAGTGGCAGCAAGTCACAAACCTTTAATGTTTGATTAGCTAGCCATCTCCTTTTGATCTTAAAAAAAAAATCTATGTTAGGTTGGAAGCCTTTGTTAAGGCCTAAAGTGCAAATGATATGAAACACCATATATTAGTTGGTATGCTGTGATATATATAATAAAATATTCACTATTTAATCAAATATTCACTATTTAATTATATATTTAATTTTTAATACAACAACAATAAAGTGTTGTTTGCTGTATATTTAGTGCAGCAAACTGTACATTACGGCAGTGGTGTAAAGTCCTTAAGTAAAAATACTTGAAAGTACTACATAAGTCGTTTTTGGGGGGGTGTGTCACGCCCTGACCATAGTTTGCTTTGTATGTTTTATGTTTTGTTTGGTCAGGGTGTGATCTGAGTGGGCRTTCTATGTTGTATGTCTGGTTTGTCTATTTCTATGTGTTTGGCCTGATATGGTTCTCAATCAGAGACAGGTGTTTTGCGTTGTCTCTGATTGGGAAGCATATTTAGGTAGCCTGTTTTGTATTGTGGGTTGTGGGTGATTGTCTATGTGTAGTGTTTAGTGTCAGCACTATTTGTTATTTTAGCTTCACGGTCGTCGTTTATTGTTTTTGTATTAGTTTCGCAAAGTGTTCTCTTTCTATTAAAAATAATGACGAACACGTCCTTCAGGTGCCTCCTCCTAACACCAAGCCTCCTGTAGGTCCCCCCAGCCTGGTGGGTCCTGTGGCAGCCCCACGCACCAGGCTGTCTCTCCGTCTCCTCCCTACAGGTGTGCCCGTCTGCCCAGCGCCATCTGAGCTGCCCGTCTGCCCAGCGCCGTCTGAGCTGCCAGTCTGGCCCAGCTGCCAATCTGAGCGCCCGTCTGTCCTGAGCCATCAGAGCCGCCCGTCTGTCCTGAGCCGCTAGAGCCGTCCGTCAGTCAGGAACCGCCAGAGCCGTCCGTCAGTCAGGCGCCGCCAGAGCCGCCCGCCGGTCAGGAGACCGCCGGACCGCCCGCCGGTCAGGAGCCGCCGGAGCCGCCTGCCAGTTCAACGGCCGCCGGAGCCGCCCGTCAGTCAGGAGCCGAAAGGAGCCGCCCGTCAGTCAGGCTGCGGAGCCGCCCGTCAGTCAGGAGCTGCCGGAGCCGCGTCAGTCAGGAGCTGCCGGAGCCGCCCCTCAGTCCGGAGCCACCCGTCAGTCAGGAGCTGCCGGAGCCGCCCGTCAGTCTGGAGCTGCCGGAGCCGCCCGTCAGTCCGGAGCCGCCCTCAGTCCGGAGCCGCCCCTCAGTCCGGAGCCGCCCCTCAGTCCGAGCCGCTCCTCCGTCCAGTGGCGCCCTCTAGGATGGTCTTCAGTCCGGGACCCGCTGCAACGATCCCCACTCCAGAGGCGCCACCAAAGCGGGTTATCACTATGGTGGAGTGGGGTCCACGTCCCGCGCCAGAGCCGCCACCGCGGACAGATGCCCACCCAGACCCTCCCATAGGTTTGCGGCCGGAGTCCGCACCTTGAGGAGGGGGTACTGTCACGCCCTGACCATAGTTTGCTTTGTATGTTTTATGTTTTGTTTGGTCAGGGTGTGATCTGAGTAGGCATTCTATGTTGTATGTCTGGTTTGTCTATTTCTATGTGTTTGGCCTGATATGGTTCTCAATCAGAGACAGGTTTTTGCGTTGTCTCTGATTGGGAAACATATTTAGGTAGCCTGTTTTGTATTGTGGGTTGTGGGTGATTGTCTATGTGTAGTGTTTAGTGTCAGCACTATTTGTTATTTAGCTTCACGGTCGTCTTTTATTGTTTTTGTATTAGTTTCGCAAAGTGTTCTCTTTCTATTAAAAATAATGACGAACACTTACCTCGCTGCGTATTGGTCCTCCGATCCTTCTCGCCTCTCCTCGTCAGATGAGGAGTACGAGGACAGCCGTGACAGGATGTCTGTACTTTACTTTACTATTTACATTTTTTGGTAACTTTTACTTCACTACATTCCTGAAGAAAACAGTGTACTTTTTACACCATACATTTTGCCTGACACCCAAAAGTACTCGTTGCATTTTGAATGCTTAGCAGGACAAGAACATTTCCTAATTCACACATTTATCAAGAGAACATCCCTGGTCATCCCTACTGCCTCTGATCTGGCAGACTCACTAAACATATACTTTGTTTGTAGATGATGTCTGAGTGTTGAAGCATGCCCCTAGCTATCCGTAAATTTAAAAAAGAACAAGAAAATGATGCCATCTGGTTTGCTTTATATAAGCAATTTGAAATTATTTATACTTTTACTTTTGATACTTAAGTATATTTAAAACCAAATACTTTTAGACTTTTACTCAAGTAGTATTTTACTGGGTGACATTCACTTTTACTTTAGTTATTTTCTATTAAGGTATCTTTACTTTTACTCAAGCATGACAATTGGGTACTTTTTCCACCACTGCATTATGGTTAATTGTGGAGCAATATTGTGGGAGAAGAAAGAATCATTGTCTAATTAACATATTTGAACGCGTGCCTTGTAAGTGGCTATATTTGTTGCACCCATTTGTGATAGTGCTATACCCATTTAAGTGATATGTGGTAGTAGTTCCGTGAAAATCAAATGTATATAGGAAATAGATCAAAGCGGTAGCGGATCGTAAACCTTTAAATGGTTGAATATTTTCTATAAGCATGTTAAATGTGCAACCAGAGGAAAAAGAACTCTGGACCACCTATTCTCCACACACAGAGATGCAAACAAAGCTCTCCCTCGTCTCCATTTGGCAAATCTGACCATAATTCTATCCTCATGATTCCTGCTTACAAGCTAAAATTGTATCAGAGAGCACCAGTGACTAGATCAATAAAAAAGAGGTCAGATGAAGCAGATGCTAAGCTACAGGACTGTTTTGCTAGCACAGACTGGAATATGTTCCGGGATTCCTCCTCCGATGGAGTACACCACATCAGTCATTGGCTTCATCAATAAGTGGAATGATGACGTCGTCCCCACAGTGACCGTACGTACATGGGTGATTATGCAACTTTGGGCACTTTGGCCGTGCAAACTTTCAGAAATTAAAACTTATTCTAACACCATTTTACCAGTATTGTACTTGTCTTTGATTTGTCTAGAACCTTTATCTGATAATGGCTGCTATCGTACTATTCAKGAATTTATATATTTTTGTCATTTTTCCCCAGACAGCCATAGACAAATGTCATTTCCATCACGTCATTAAACATCAATTTTAGTTGAAAATGAAATATCATACAATTAATTTATAACGGATTTCTTATACATTTGTACATGAACTTGTATTGAATATTATTTCAAGTGATTTTTAAGGTTTTCCTAATATTAATAATTCAACATGACGCCTGAATGTATAAACTTGCCTTGGTGACAGCTGAAAACATTTGTTAATCATGAAAAATAGGATATTTCCACCCAACCTTTTTGTGAGATTATGATAACAACCATATGATTTCCATATTTAAAACAAATACATGTATGTAAATTGTACATAATATACTCATTTACATCAAAATATGGGTTGTGATGGAAATGACAAGGTGTGGTGGAAATGCCATCTATGTATAAAAAAAAACTTATGAAAACAATATTTTATTGCAAACATTTTGAGCAACAACCATTGTTAAACATTTCAGATCTATACTGGGTTGTAGGCCCATCACTTACAAAGTGTACAGCAGTAGCTGAAGGGCAGAACTCACGGAAGTAGGCCAGTGTTTTTGAGAGATGGGCCCAGATAGCAGAGGGGTCATGCCGCATAGAAGAGCTCAGTGAGCAAAGTGAAACTGTATCATTTGTGGTATATCCAACACAGGTGTGGAGGGTCACCTGCTTGTGAGAATCACCAAAGTGAACTGCCTGGATTTCACTGGTATATTTACACAGGTAGTTCTCTGCAAAGTCAATATGCACAATGATCTCCTCTTTCCCCAGATTCTCTTAATTCTCTCAGTTTGGAGTATTGGTGTGGAATGTTGTACACGTGTTTCCCCAACTTCTCTTTCAATCCTTTGGAGAAGTCCTCCAATAGAATCTGCAGTGTGCCACATAGCTTTTCTTTTACTGTCAAATGTACAGTGAACTTCTCCATGTTTCCCTCTTTGTTGTTCTTCTCTCTCTYTTCAGCTTTGTTTTTCCACTCAAACCWCCATGTCTGCTCACCAGCATCACCAGCTCTGCTGTTGTCATCACATTCATAGAATCTAGGGGTTTTCTCTTCTGTGGCAGTGCTAATTCTGTTACACTGATTTTTCCTGGAGTATTGAAGACTTGATGGCTTGTTTTCATTTGCCCTCAATGCTTTTGCTGAAAATCCAAATTCTCTGTTTGCGGCTTTGACCAGGCCATACTTTCTGAGGATGTTGCCTCTGAGCATTTTTGAAGCCACTTGTTTGTCCTTGGCACTGCACATTTTTTTATACTTTTGTTTTAACTCTGCAGTGATGGCATTTTGAAACAATAAAATCCATCTCAAGTTCTTCGGAGTTCCCTTAATTTGCTGTTTTGTCTTTGCCTTTGGGGAATCTTGTCTCTTCATTTTGTTCATCAGTCGATCAYACCTTTTTTTGTATTTCTCAGCTTTCCGTAAAGCATTATCAAGTTTGACATTTGTCATACTAAAATCTCTGTATGCTTTTGAGCGACCTCTTCCAACCTTTTTCCTTCCAGCAAGTATTCGACTTCTCATTCATGTTGCAGATGATGAGGAAGGGGTATCAGGGCGTGCATCAGGGGCAGGAAAGTTAGCCTTCTGGCTGCAAGTCATCTGGTGACTGAGGTGGTGTGTTGATTGATAGGTAAGTCTCCATTGAAACTGTTCTCTTTAAAGTTTGTCTTCTATTCCGTTGGTTACATTTCCATTGCCATCTCTTGTTTCTTTGTTCTTGCTTTGTAAGCTTCACTTCTCCCTTCTCTTTTTTCTTCCAGTATCTCTCACTGTCTTTTTGCAGATGTTCCTGGTATCGTATAGGATCATTTTTGATTTTGTTTCTATATGTCTGTGACCTCTGTGCTGTTTTATGTGGCATCTTCTAAAAATAAGGACAAATACTACTTAGTTTTCAACTTGTGCACACCTTGGGGCATTTTCTAGATTCAATTAATTTAAACCACCATTTTTTTTAAAGTAAAGTAAAAACGAATAAGATAATGGATTTGTGTCATTTCCACCACTTTCTGTTATTTTCACCACACTTAAGTTTGTGATGGAAATGACAGTGATGCAAATGACATTTCTATAGTTTCTGGAGAAAATTGACAGACAGCTTAGCATGCTTTGATTAGTATTACAGCTAGCATATCRTTTACACTAAATACATAAAAATATATTTTTTTTAATTAAAAAGTTCTACCCCAAATTAAAGAAATGTAAAAAAAATAGCCTGTTTGGAAATGACTGACAATTAAAATATTCTCTACACAAGCAATATTTACCTCGATTTTTCTTCAACTTCTGGACATCACATCTGGAACAACTGTCCACTGCAGACATGTGCTTTAGTGTCACAATATGTTTCCATGGTAACTAAATTAACATTCTATTGAAAAAACTTTATTAATGAGGAATTTGTCCTCAGTGGTGGAAACGACACCACTCCCAAAGGACAGGTATATTTTGTTTAAAAAAACAATATAAAGGGCATACTCACAATAAATATTGATATAGATTTTATTTAATTGACTCTTTCTGTAGTACATGACATTATTTAATGTGTAATTATTAATGTTTTCTCATAGAAAAACATAGTAGAAGCTTAAAAGTCTGGGTCAGGGACAAGGGCAAAATAGTGAAATTGATGTTTAAATGCATCTGAAAAGTAGCTAGAATACTTGATAGAGAGGTGTTTTAAAAAGTATGGGGTGATTCCAGTGTGAACTTAACATACAAATATTTGTATTTGTTTTATTTTTTATAAAATACCCAAAATTGACCCGAGGACATGGAAGTGCCCGTAGTTGCAGAATCACCCACATACCCCAACCAGAAGCCATGTATTACAGGCAGCATTCGCACTGAGCTAAAGGCTAGAGCTGTCGCTTTCAAGGAGCGGGACTCTAACCTGGAAGCTTATAAGAAATTCCGCTTTGTCCTCCGACGAACCATCAAACAGGTGAGCTTACCATTCCCAAAAAGCATGGATTGAGTAAATATTAGTTTTACACTTGAGACATGACTCTGCCTTTGTGCTGTAGAATAAAGTGTCGATACAGGACTAAGATCGAATCGTACAACACCAGCTCTGACGCTCGTCAGATGTGGCAGGGCTTGCAAACCATTACAGACTACAAAGGGAAGCACAGCCGAGAGCTACCCAGTGACACAAGCCTACCAGACAAGCTAAACTACTTCTATGCTCGCTTCGAGGCAAATAACACTGAAACATGCATGAGAACACCAGGTGTTCCGAAAGACTGTGTGATCACACTCTCTGCAGTTGATGTGAGTAAGACCTTTAAACAGGTCAACATTCACAAGGCCAGACGAATTATCAGGACGTGTACTGTGAGCATGCGCTGACCGACTGGCAAGTGTCTTCACTGACATTTTCAACCTCTCCCTGTCCGAGTCTGTAATACCAACATATATTAAGCAGACCGCCATAGTGCCTGTGCCCAAGAACACTAAGGTAACCTGACTAAATAACTACTGCCCCGTAGCACTCACGTCTGTAGCCATGAAGTGCTTTGAAAGGCTGGTCATGGCTCACATCAACATCATCATCCCAAATACCCTAGACCCACTCTAATTTGCATACCGCCCCAACAGATCCACAGATGATGCAATCTTTATTGCACTCCACACTGCCCTTTCCCACCTGGACAAAAGGAACATCTATGTGAGAAAACTATTCATTGACTACAGATCAGCGTTCAACACAATGGTGCCCTCAAAACTCATCAATAAGCTAACGACCCTGGGACTAAACACCTCCCTCTGCAACTAGATCCTGGACTTCCTGACGGGCTGCCCCCGGGTGGTAAGGGTAGGTAACAATAAATCCGCCACGCTGATCCTCAACACAGGGGCCCCTCAAGGGTATGTGCTCAGTCCACTCTTGTACTCCCTGTTCACTCATGACTGGCCAGGCACAACGCCAACACCATCATTAAATGTGCCGATGACACAACAGTGTCAACAGTAGGCCTGATCACCGACAATAACGAGACAGCCTATATGGAGGAGGTCAGAGACCTGGCCGTGTGGTGCCAGGACAACAACCTCTCCCTCAACGTGATCAAGACAAAGGAGCTGATTGTGGACTACAGGAAAAAGAGGACCGAGCACGCCCCCATTCTCGTCGACGCGGCTGCAGTGRAGCAGGKTGAGAGCTTTAAGTTCCTTGGTGTCACCAACAAACCAACATGGTCCAAGCACACCAAGACAGTCGTGAAGAGGGCATGACAAAACCTATTCCCCCTCAGGAGACTGAAAAGATTTGGCATTGGTCCTCAGATCTTCAAAAGGTTCTACAACTGCACCATCGAGAGCATCCTGACTGGTTGCATCACTGCCTGGTATGGCAACTGCTCAGCCTCTGACCGCAAGGCACTACAGAGGGTAGTGTGAACGGCCCAGTACATCACTGGGGCCAAGCTTCCTGCCCTCCAGGACCTCTATACCAGGTGGTGTCAGAGGAAGGCCATAAAAAAATGAATTTTTTGCCTACTTTTTCAGTTTTACTTTAGTGCCTTMTTGCAAACAGGATGTATGTTTTGGAATATTTGTATTCTGTACAGGCTTCATTCTTTTCACTCTGTCATTTATATAGGTTAGTATTGTAGAGTAACTATGTTGTTGATCCATCCTCAGTGTTCTCCAATTTCAGCCATTAAACTCTGTAACTGTATCAAAGTCACTATGGCCTCATGGTGAAATCCATGAGGCCATAGTGGTTTCCTTCCTCTCCGGCAACTGAGTTAAGGAGGATGCCTTTATCTTTGTAGTGACTAGGTGTATTGATACACTAGCAAAAGTGTAATTAATAACTTCACCATGCTTAAAGGGATATTCAATGTGTGTTTTTTACATTTATACCCATCTACCAATAGGTGTCCTTCTTTGTGAGGCTTTGGATAACATCCCTGGTCTTTGTGGTTGAATCTCTTATTACATTTACATTTACATTTAAGTCATTTAGCAGACGCTCTTATCCAGAGCGACTTACAAATTGGTGCATTCACCTTATGACATCCAGTGGAACAGCCACTTTACAATAGCTTATTAAAACTCTATAACTCCATTCCTATTCTATACAGAGTTTAGAGAAATTAATTGAACTGGAAATGAGCTATCATTAGGCTGGTTAATGCGATGCATGTTGAATTTGGAAAAATCCACCCGCATTCAGCCACGCCCCAACTACTCAGCCAGTCAGGAGCCTCTACTGCATTGCGGCCGTGGCATACTGCATACTTTTTACTAAACCATACTTGCTAAATAGTATGCGATGATGAGTACGTAGTATGCAGTTTAAGTATGTAGTACACTAGTATGGGACACGTCCATGGAGTCTGTGAAGGAAGAAACCACATGGTAAAACTKGTAAGCAAAGTCTAATTAATTAGTTGTGACAAAGGATTCATGATTCTTGTATCTACAACAAAATAGATATTTTTAAACTGTTCTATACATCAGTTGGGGTCTCTATTAGCTTCAATGTGAGGTCCTAAACCTAGCATGAAAGTGCATCCTTGTAGCTGTGTGGGCTAATATAGTGAAAATGATTGCCGTGGGGTAAATTGAGCCATTTAGCCAGGGGCAAGTTGAGCCAATGGTTGAGCAAATTGAAGTGTTTTTTCCCATGGTGTAATGCAAATCATTATTGTAGTATCATCTAAAATAAGGAGGCTATTTTACCTGAACTGCACAAGGTTCTCTACTCCGACTTTTAATCTACACATAATACGGTCAACCGAATCGTTTCTATTCATCTCTCCTCCTTCCAGGATTTATCTTCTTTGGACTTTATATGGTGATTGGCATCTAACTTTCATAATAAGGTGTATTACCACAACCAACCAACCGACCTCAGTTCATCTTTCAATCACCCACGTGGGTATAACCAATGAGGAGATGGAACGTGGGTATATGCTTCTATAAACCAATGAGGAGATGGGAGAGGCAGGACTTGCACCGCGTTCAGTGTCACAAATAGAACTGACTTCTATTTAAGAGCTTGGCAACGCAGACGCTCGTTGGCGCGCGCGAGCAGTGTGGGTGCAGTGATTGAATAACATGTGTCAATATATTTTGCAGTGTGGTCAGCCTGTAAGCCTATGTCCACCACATAGGAGCGTGGGGCCTCCACTTTCCTCAGCACTATTGATGGTGTCTTTGAGTTTGTAATCCGCACACATGGACCTTCTGTCAGCTCTGGCATCTCCGTAGCACGGTGTCTCCGATTAAAGTCTCCAGTTTGTGTTTGTTTCAGCCGTTTGTCTCTCTCAGCGAAGGCCTTCCTGTTAGGCCATCAGGGTTTAAGCTGAGCAGGCGAGACAGGCAATGGGGAGCGCAGCCTCCTGCCCATCAGGCGCTCGGCAGGCGACGGCCCATGATGCAGTGGTGTAACTCTGTAAGCTAACAGAGACCTGTAGGGATCCTTGTTCTTTTTCAGCAGTCCCTTGACTGTTTTCACAGCTCTCTCTGCCTCACCGTTGCTCTGTGCATGGCAAGGATTACTGGTCATGTGTGAAGTCATATTCTGCTGCAAAAGCAGAAAAGGAGCTTGCGAAGAACTGGGGAGTGTTATCTGTATCCAGGACCTCTGCGACCCCTTGCCTGGAAAAAATGTACACCAGCTGATGTGGTTATGGATGTCTTTGCTATTTCAATCTATCTTGAATAGTTACCTACCACTAGCAGATAAGCCCCTACCTTTTTCCATTGCCGTTTGGCAGCTCCGTTGCCATCATTGGTTCAGGATGACAAGGTTGACATTTTGCACACACCTCACACTGGGCCACCACCTTGGCAATCTGAGTACTCAGACCAAGCCACCACATCGACTGTTGAGCTCTCAGTCTGCATTTGGTTATCCCCATGTGTCTCTCATACACTCTGTCTAGCATTTCCGGTTGTAGAGTCTCTGGGATAACTATCCGTTGTCCTTTCATGAGGTCTCCATTACAGTGGAAGTCACTTTGGTGCACCCAATAGGGCTACAGCAGCTGAGGCAGTTCCTCCTGCCTGGGCCATCCTTTTTTCACTGCTGTACTATCTGTCGGCAGATGTGGTCTCGCTGTTGCTCCTCTGCAATCTGCTGCAGTTTAGTCTGAGATGCAGGTAGGCTGTCTCTTATTGCATTAATGGACACCTGTACCTCACCCTCTAGACATTGATCTGTTAATGGACTGTTAATGGAGAGTGCATCTGCTGTGATCAGTGCCTTCCCTGGCACATACACCATCTTGTAGGTGAACCTCAGCAATCTGAGGCAGAAGCGCAGAACTCTGGGAGGCAAGTTTTCCAGTGCTTTTGTCCCTAACAGAGCCAACAGTGGTATGTGGTCAGTCTCTGCTGTAAACTGCAAGCCAATAAGGTATTGGCTGAGCCTGTCACATTGCCATGTGATAGCCAATGCCTTTTTCTCCACTTGTGCATACCTTTGCTCCGTGCCGGATAAGCTTCGTAAGATGCATGCTATTGGACACCAATCCATGTTGTCCTGCATCTGTGTGGGGACCGTCCCTAGCCCAAAGGATGATACATCTGCTGATACCTTTGTCTTAGCGTGGGGACAATACTGGGCCATCACTCTCTATGAGGCCAGGTCTCTTTTGATTTTGTCAAATGCCACCTGTTGCATGTGATCCAATGACAAGTCATTCTCTTTGGCTAGTAAGTCTCTCAGGAGTTTGGATGTATCTGAAAACTATGGGAGGAACTTACCCACATATTTGGCCATGCCTAAGAAGGTCTTGACTTCAGCCACGTTCTGGGGGATGAGCATATTTGTGGCGCTGATATTGTCAGGGTCCGGCTCTATTCCAGCTGCATTGATTTTGTGTCCCAAGAACAAGACCTCTGACTGTGCAAAGGTGCATTTTTCATTGAGTGTCAGGCCAGTCTCCTGGAGTCTGGTCAGAACTGCTGTGAGCCTTACATCATGTTCTGCTCTGTCCCGTCTGCAGCCCATTCAACAGCTGGGACATGCGTCTTTGGAAATGTTCAGGACCGGAAGCGATTTCAAATATCAAAACGTTAAAAGAGTACCAGCCAAATTGTGTTATAAACGTTGTGAGCAACCTACTCTCTGGTGACAGGGGTATCTGCCAATCCACCACATCGAACTGTGTCGTACTTCCTCATCTGCGGTGAATGATGAGATACATTTTTTGTGGGTTTTTTATACTTCAAAATCAAATAGCAAAGTGATAATTGGTATGATCTTAAGACAATTCCATACAGCTTAGTAGAACCCCACCCCCCTCCCCCGGCTTCGAAAGAGCTTAGACTGTTTAGTGCCAAAAATAAGGGGTTAAATACAGCACATGTACAAAATTATATATGTTTCCTGATCTTTCTTATATCTACCACATATTGACAGACTCTACAGAACAAACGTAATTTTAGGTGGACTATCTTTTGTTCCATGTAGTGAATATGTTATTCAATGCATTTATATGGGCTAATATCCCAATGTTTTTTTTTTTTTGATACTTCAAGGTATTAAAATTCAAAACCAAATAACTAAATGATCCTTGGTATGACCTTCTTAAAACAATTTCATATAGCTTAGTAGAACCCCCTTCCACTGGCTTAGACAGGGTTTAGTCTCTTGTGGGTTAAAAGTGTTTTAAAAGTGTTTGTTAGTTGCTAAGCCTGTGTTAAATTACACTTAAAATTATTAAAATACAAAAAAGTGATTGTGATTTTGTTGAATTGTGTTAGGGAAGTATAGATAGACATGGTTTTAAAACGGTAGTGGTAATATTTAATTCAGTACAGACATTTGTGGGCAGCTCAACCAGGGTATTGTTGTGCCAAGAGACAAGCTAAAACTGTTATGTTTACATGAATCCTGATTATTTCCAGGGATACATAACATCCGGAAATAAATGTAGATATCTTTGTACAAAATAATACAATATTTCCATTGATGTAGTGATGCTGAATGTAAAAAATGGCTCAACGTACCCCACTCTCCCCTACCAACCAAGAAAGGTTATCAACAGTCAACATAGAGCCAGATGCTTTTTAGGCTACTCTTGCTGATCCCCCCCCCCCCCCCCCCTTGTCCTTTGGATAAACTCACACTTCGCTTTTTAATCTTACATTAATTCTCCTAAGATTTGAACTTTTCCACCACATTGTTTATTGTAGAGAGAGAAAGAGAGAGAGAGAGAGGGGTGGGGTAGGGGGTGCAAGGGTGAACACATGTACATATAGACTAGTCTTGAAAACCAGACCCTAGGCAACACAGGGGTCTACCAAGAGTTCCATGAAACTCATGAAATTAAAATGCAGAGGGAAAAAAAACAGATATTTCTCTTCCAGTTCTATTTTTATTTGACCACTGCTACAAGCCTTTTTGACGCGGGTATAAGGCCTTCTCCCGTCCTCCTTTCGGCAAATCCGACCATGAGTCCATCTTGCTTCTCCCCACCTACAAACAAAAACACAAGAGGAAAGTTCCGTTGGTCAGGTCTGTGCAGTGTTGGTCAGACCAATCAGAATTCTCGCTCCAAGACTGTTTTAATCATGTGGACTGGAATATGCTCTGGGTCACCTCTGTAGATAACATCAATGAATATGCTGACTCAGTCACCGGATTCATAAAACAATGCATAGATGACGTGATACCAATAGTGTCTTTCAAAACATTCCCGAATCAAAAAGCAGCCTTGTAGAAAAACTGAAAGAAAGAGAGATGCTGCCTATAAAAAGGGCAAGGTGACCGGGGACAATAGTTTGGTTAAACAGTACAAATACGACCTATGCAGATCAACCAAAATGGTGAAACACAAGTATAGGGACAAAGTGGAGGAGCAATTCAGTGGGTCGGACACAGGGCATACAGTATATAGCAGGGGCTCCTAACAATCACGGATTACAAAAAGAAAGCCAGCTACATCGCGGTCACCAACATTGAGCACAATGACCCTGAGCTGCCAAGGAGAGCCCTCGATGACAACGTGGGCTACACACTCACAGTCTCCACTGAGGATGTACGTAAGTCATTCAAACGTGTTAACCCTCGCAAGGCTCCCGGCCCAGACGGCATCCCTAGCCGTGCCTTCAGAGCATGTGCAGACCAGCTGGTTGTGTTCTCTGACATTTTCAATCTCTCCCTATCTCAGGCAGCTATACCTACCTGCTTCAAAATGTCCACTATCATCCCTGTGCCCAAGAAAGGGAAGGTAACTGAACAACTACCAACCAGTAGCACTCACTTCCGTCATCATGAAGTGATTCAAGAGGCTAGTTAAAGACCATATCACCTCCTCCCTCCCCAACACACACGACCCTCTCCAATTCGCCTACCGCCCTGACAGATCCCCGTAAAACGCAATCACCATTGCACTGCACACTGCCCTCACCCACCTGGACAAAAGGAATGCATATGTAAGGATGCTGTTCGTAGACTACAGCTCAGCCTTCAATACCGTAAGGCCCTATAAGCTCAAGGCCCTGAACTCCTCCCTATGCAACTGGGTCCTGGACTTCCTGACGGCCTGACCTCCAGGTGGTGAAGGTAGGCAACATTACCTCCTCGATACTGATTCTCAATACAGGGGCCCCACAAGGGTGCATCCTCAGTCCCCTCCTGTATTCCCTGTATACCCACGACTGCGTGGCCTCACACAGTTCCAACTCCATCATTAAATTTGCTGACGACACAGCGGTAGGCCTGATTACCAACAGCGATGAGATAGCCTACASGGAAGAGGTAGGCACTCTGACTGCATGGTGCCAGGTAAACAACCTCTCCCTCAACATTAGCAAAACAAAGGAGCTGATTGTGGACTTCAGGAGGAACCAGACTGGAAATGCCCCCATCAATGGGGCCGCCGTGGAGACGATCAATAACTTCAAATTGCTCAAAGTACACATCTCAGAGAAGCTGAGGTGGTGAAGAAGGCACGACCGCAACTCTTCAATCTTAGGATGCTGAAGAAATTCGGCCTGTCCGAGAGCCCTCACAGTGTTCTACAGGACCACCATCGAGAGCATGCTGCCGGGCTGCATTTACATTTTAGCAGACACTCTCATCCAGAGCGACTTACAGTAGTGAGTGAGTACATTTTCGTACTGGTCCCCCATGGGAATCAAAGCCACAACCCTGGCATGGCAAGTGCCATGCCCTACCAACTGAGCCACACGGGACTGCAGCACAGCCTGGTACGGAAACTCCACCGGCGCAGACCGCAAGGTGGTTCAGAGGACAATACATGCAGCCGAACGCACCATTGGGTGTACACTGTCTGCCCTACAGGACACCAACAACACCAGGTGTTGCAGGGAGGCCATGAGGGACCCCAGCCACCCAAGCAATGCCCTGTTCTCCCCACTTCAATCCCTCAGACACGGGCAGTACAGGAGCATCATGACAAAAATTGGAAGACTGGCCAATAGTTTCTACCCTCAGACCATCAGGCTGTTGAATAGCACCACTAGTCAGCTACCTGCTCCTCCCTCCCCCTGCTCCTCCCCCTATGGACATTTTCGCCCCACACCACATCAACGGTCACTTACCTTACATGCTGCTCTCCCATATTCTAGATTTTTGTTTATTATAATTTGGATTGTTTTAATTTCACTTGGCCCCCACTCCCCCTCAACGGTCATACTGCTCCCCCTAAACGGTCTTGCCACTTGAAATGGAATGGAAGGTCAGGGGGACATTGAGAAATCCTTTTTAAAGTGGATCTAGAGATGCGCTGTGACTCTAGTGACGCAGCTTTCAAGCCTTTCATTTGAAGCCTCCCTCCATCTGTCTCTCCTAATGGAACGTAAAGAGAGAGCCGTCATTATAGCTAAACATATTGCCATGACTAAATGCTAGGTTTTTTTCTGTTATGATGAGAAAGAAAAATGAGAAGCGGACAAAGCCCAGTGGATTTACAAAAACAGATAGTGGATGAAATGATGCTATAGATTTAGGATGAATGCTATGAGTCTGTCCTGAATGAGTACAGAGCCAGCTTAGAAAACAGTTCATCACGATGGGCCATATGCTTTGACTGCATGGCCTTGGTGTGAGTGTACCATAGAGATAGCTATGAGATAGGGTACAGTGCCTATAGTAAGTCTACACCCCCTTGAACTTCTTCACATTTCGTTGCGTTATAAATTGGGATTGAAATAGATTTCATTGTAATTCTTTGTCATTGATCTGCATAAAATACTCCATAATGTCAAAGTGAAAACAGCCTTCTACACAATTTTACAAATTAATATACAGTACATTTACTAACTAAAATATAGTCGTTGCATAAGTATTCACTACCTTTGCTTAGGCAAGCCTAAATTAGTTCAGAAGTAGAATTTGGCGTAACAAATCACATACTAGGTTATACATGATTTTTGAATGACTACCCCTTCTTCTGTCCCCCATACAGTCAAGTGTTGAATTTCAAGCACAGATTAAATTACAAAGACCAGGGAGCTTTTCAAAAGCCTCATAAAGAAGGGTATTGATTGGTAAATGGGTAACAATAACAAATAACACATGGAACATACACTACATGATCAAAAGCTATCGGACACCTGCTCGTCAAACATCTCATTCCAAAATCATGGGCTTTAATATGGAGTTGGTCCCCCCTTTGATGCTATAACAGCCTCCACTCTTCTGGGAAGGCTTTCCACTAGATGTTGAAACATTGCTTCCATTCAGCCACAGGAGAATTAGTGAGGTCGGGCACTGATGTTGAGCGATTAGGCCTGGTTTGCAGTCAGTGTTCCACTTCATCCCAAAGGTGTTCAATGGGGTTGAGGTCAGGGCTCTGTGCAGGCCAGTCAAGTTCTTCCACACCGATTTCGACAAACCATTTCTGCATGGACCTCGCTTTGTACACAGGGGCATTGTCATGCTGAAACAGGAAAGGTCCTTCCCCAAACTGTTGCCCCAAACCATGAAAAACAGCCCCAGACCATTATTCCTCATCCCCCAAACTTTACAATTGGTACTATGCATTGGGGCTGGTAGCCCCTCCTGGCATCCGCCAAAAGCAGATTTGTCCATCGGACTGCCAGATGGTTTAGCGTTATTCATCCCTCCAGAGAACACGTTTCCACTGCTCCAGAGTCCAATGGCAGCGAGCTTTACTCCACTCCAGCCGACACTTGGCATTGTGCATGGTGATGTTAGGCCTGTGTGGGACTGCTCTGTCATGAAAACACCCGACAAACAGTTATTGTGCTGACGTTGCTTCCAGAGGCAGTTTGGAACTCAGTAATGAGTATTGCAACTAGGGACAGACGATGTTTACTCGCTATGCGCTTCAGCACTCTGCGGTCCCATTCTGTGAGCTTGTGTGGCCTTCCAATGTATCCTATGGAGATTGCATGGCTGTGTGCTTGATTTAATACACCTGTCATTAACGGGTGTGGCTCTACTAGCTGAAACCACTAATTTGAAGGGGTGTCCAGATACTTTTTTACATATAGTGTAGGTTCAGCAGATTTCCTTATTTTATGGGACACTTTTAAATGTGCCTTTAGACGCCATGCAATTCAATACTCATCTTTAAAATAAAAGCAATTTAGGTCAAAAGAGGTAATGTTAATAAAGGAAATAGAGGGACTAACAGTACAGATAGATAGCAATAAAAGATCAAGTGTAAAATATAAAACATAAAGCAAACTGGATGGAAGATAGGCTAGCTAGCTGTGTCGATGGTTCCCATTGGGTGATGAGAGTAGCATACTATGGTGATTTGAGAAGAGTAGTAGAATAGTCCCACTTAAATKTGCTTTCTATATACTTTACTTAGGGGCTCCCGAGTGGCGCAGCAGTCTAAGGCACTGCATCTCAAATAAGAATTTGTTATTTACTGACTTGCCTAGTCAAAGAAAGGTTACATTTTCTTCATTAGTACAGCTAATCAGCCGTACCAGTGATTGTCCGGGAGGTGAGCTTCTCGCCTCTACCTCGTGTTGATATTCAGAGTTCGAACCTCTTTGAACGTGAGCTGCAGCTACACGCCTCTCTGGTCTCAATGTTCATATCTTTACCAATCCTTTTATGCACTCTGGTCAAAAGTGATGGTTCCGTCACGCTAACACGCTCTCTGACCTCACTCGGGGTGTGGCTACTTACTGTGCAAAGTTTATAGGAGACAATTTATCTCTTATGGCTCCTAAAATCTAATTAAAATCTTAACAAAAATATTTTCGTAATTTTTCAAATTGCATGCACAACGTAGAGGATGGAGTAGTGTTTATACTTTTCAAGTTACAGTATTTCCTTTACAACATTTAATGACATCACAAAATAATAACCCATATGACATTATTCTTTAGCTCACCTCTGACTATTCCCTACGTTCTGTTAGAAATATTGTTCTATTATTCACTTTAGAACATGTTAGGGTTTCGGCGGGAAAACATTCCTGTGTGAATATGAAGAGGGAGACCCTGGATCTCCTCTAATTTACAACAGGGTGTGAGGTGTCAACCCTCCACCAGCTCCCTCCTCCCCCCTCTGTGGGTGAGAGAGGGCCTGGTTACTGTCATCCATTGCCAAGCTGATCTGACCCATTCGGATCCTCACAGGCCAGTCATGACACACCAAATTATATTTTCTATCAATAATGTAAAATTAACAGCTGTACAGAAAGACTCTGTGAAGGCTAAATTACAGAGGAGAAACTTCTTGATGCAATTAAAGCCTTTAAGTCCAGGAAAACTCCAGTTGAGGTATATCAAACCTTTTTTGATGTACTCAGACTACCATTATTAGCATTGTTTTAACCACTCCTATAAAAATGGTAGATTTTCAGATTCTCAGCAAGAAGGTATGATTTCACTACTGAAACCGGATCCAGGTGGTAAATATAAAGATCCAGATCATAAAAAAATTGGAGGCACCTTACACTTCAATGTTGTGAAGCAAAAAATTCTAGCAGAATGCGTAGCACATAGAATTAAAAAGGCATTGTCTGATATTATTCATCCTAATCAGACAGGTTTTTTTTACATGGACTATACATTGGAGATAATGTAAGACAAGTACTGGAAACAATAGACCAGATAGAACAATAGAACACAATCTAGGAACCAGGCCTGGTATTCATAGCTGACTTTGAAGAGGCTTTTGATAAAGTACAACTGGAATTTATACACTGCTCAAAAAAATAAAGGGAACACTTAAACAACACAATGTAACTCCAAGTCAATCACACTTCTGTGAAATCAAACTGTCCACTTAGGAAGCAACACTGATTGACAATAAATTTCACATGCTGTTGTGCAAATGGAATAGACAAAAGGTGGAAATTATATGTCAATTAGCAAGACACCCCCAATAAAGGAGTTGATTCTGCAGGTGGTGACCACAGACCACTTCTCAGTTCCTATGCTTCCTGGCTGATGATTTGGTCACTTTTGAATGCTGACGGTGCTTTCACTCTAGTGGTAGCATGAAGACGGAGTCCTACAACCACACAAGTGGCTCAGGTAGTGCAGCTCATCCAGGATGGCACAATCAAATGCGAGCTGTAGCAAGAAGGTTTGCTGTGTCTGTCCAGCGTAGTGCCCCAGAGCAATGGAGGTGCTACCAGGAGACAGGCCAGTAATCAGGAGACGTGGAGGAGGCCGTAGGAGGGCAACAACCCAGACAGGACGCTACCTCCGCCTTTGTGCAATGAGGAGCACTGCCAGAGCCCTGCAAAATGACCTCCAGCAGGCCACTCAATCAGTGAATACCAGGCCTGATGATTCATGTTTTCTTTTTAATCCCCAATTTTGGATCCTTCATAGCCTCACAGAGGATCTAGATCTTTTTTCTAACCTCTCTGGATTACAACCAAGTGTAAATATTACGTATTGGATCAGAAAAACATTATACTTTACATTGCCGTGTAATAAAGTGGACAATACCTGTCTCTGTCAGGCGGTGGGTGTAGCTGGTGCATGAAGTCAGGCGCAGGAAGAGCAGAGATGAGTGAACAACGCACTTTACTAAAGAAAATAGCACAAAGTAAACAAATACCAATGTGCGAACAATAATGGTTGCCACAAAACACGGGTGAAAAACGCACCCAGAAAAAAAACAGCTGGAAAGTACCGACCTTAACAATGAACAATCACACACAAAGACATGTGGGAAACAGAGGGTTAAATACATGACCAGTAATTGGGAAATGAAAACCAGGTGTGTGGGAAAACGAGACAAAACAAATGGAAAATGAAAAATGGATCGGCGATGGCTAGAAAGGCGGCGACGTCGACCGCCGAACACCGCCCAAACAAGGAGAGGCATCGACTTCGGCAGAAGTCGTGACACTATCTTTAGTCATATCCCAGTTTAAGCTATTTGCTTATGGCCCTGCCTACACCTAACAACTAGTTTTTTTAATTATAATAGAGCAAAAAATATATATATTTTATTGCAAGCCGACAAAATTAAACGGGCCTCTTTATATATATGAATATTGTTTTGTGACGTGAATATCATTAATGTTGATGATGATTATTTTATCAAATCAATTAACTATGTTTAATTATTACGATTTAATTAAATCATGTAACAATTAAATCATTAGCAATCTTGGGGCACCACTGTCAGGTTTTGGCCAAGACTGTTCGGGTTTTGGTCACTAGATGTCCCCATTGCACCTTTTTTGTACCTTTTGTTTTTCTTGCTCTTATTTATGTTTGCACCTGTAGGTCATTCCCTTGTTAGTATTTAAACCCTGTGTGTTCCTCAGTTCCTTGCTCAGTGTTTGTAAGTTAGCACCCAGCCCCAGCCCAAGCCTTGTTTTATATAGATATTTCTCTTGTTGGATTTTCCAGAGGTTTCTTGGTTTTAGTTCTTGTGTATTATTTGAGTAGTCTTTGAGGTTTGTTTTTCCCTGCTGTTTTTTTACCACTTTGTGGAGTTTCTTTTGTATTTTGGAGGATTTCCATTTTTGTGCCTCTTGGCTTTATTTTTGGACATTGTGGATTTAGTTTCTTTGCCTGAAGATTTTGTTCTTTAATTAAACCACACCATCTCTAGTACTGCTGTGTCTGCCTCATCTTCTGGGTTCTGCCGATTATTAGTGACTGTTTCTCGCACCGGGTCCTGACAACCACGGAAAAAGTTTATTTAATGAGTTACCATTTCCCGAATTAACTCAAGAATATCAGAATATATCGTTATCATATTTGTCATCCATGAAATATTATTACCTCATGTCAGTTTCATTCTGAACGTCGTAATATTCTATAAATTTGCATGAACCGTACTCTAAATGATGATTCAGCGATACACAAATTGGCCATTTTTTTTATTAACTAAATAAATAAGTAATCACACCGAATTACATAAACACACACACAGGATAGATGATATGTTTTTTACTAACATAATGCAATGAAAGTTCCTAGTGGACTAACCCGATATGATGGCTTGGTGCACAATGAAAAGGGAGGGGCATGAAAGGAGAGGGAGAGACAGAGAGTCAACTTATTGTACATACAAGTCGAAGTTATGCAAATGGTAATATGAATACTTTACACATGACCCGAAGCCTCATTTGAAAATAATTGCAATGTATATATATTTACGCTTGTATGTCTTTGTCGTATCTCTTTGTTGAAATCACCCAGTCCGTCTATTGGGAGTCAGTTCAACAGAAGTCTCTGGTTTGTCCACCAGAGTTCACAATGTCCTCAGTTGTAGTAGTAGGCTTTCTTTGTTTCTTTAAGTGTCTGTTAAAATGGATCCATCAGACGTACAGCACAGTGTTGATAGGTAAATGTTCCTCTTTTCTCATCTTCAGTCGAGTTTCCTAGACTAGATCCTTCAGATGTTACACACGCGGTGGTGCTTAGAGATCTTCCTCGTGTCTTTGGTCAAAGTTCTAGACTACTTTACAATACCGCTGCAGACTGTGAATGTCTAGTCTTCAACTTCACTCATCGAGTGTTTGAGGGTCTTACCATTTGTAACGTCTTCAGCTCGCGCTGCACGTATTCTGGTCTGGTAGAGTCTAACCATTCGTCAGCCGTGTAGTCATCGCTCCACGCTGTCTGGTCTCAATGGTTGATTATTCAGGGTACAGCTAGGACCACTTTCAACACCGGCAGCAACCTGAGCAAGTTTTCGTTACGAGTCCTTTTTAAGCACTCTGGTAAAATCATCACGCCGGCATAATGTCTGTGCTCACGTGGGCATGGTTACTGACGGGATAAAACTTTATATGAAATACATTTGCTCACTTAGATCAAAATGGTTCTTTCCCCTCAATACTGCATGGCCAGGGAGAGACCGTTCCTACAAGGTATTTACGACCGTCATAAAACTGGCCAACTCCCCCAGGAGAGGGGGGTCTTGAAACATTTGGTTAGCCGGCACCTTTGATCTCCATCCAGGAGGGCAACTCATGACAATATGAATTTGTAGGGCAGAAATTATTCCATATTAAAGCATTACACCTCTCGCTAAAGGCTTCAGTCATTCAAAAGCTTTAAATAGAACAGGTTCTTTAGGAGATTAGTAAGAATGGCTCACCACGTGTTCAATAATTGCCTTTTTCCCTTTATTCAGATTAAAATCACTTTCAGTTATTTGAAAATGAAATAATCTCCAAAATATCGCTATTTTTAAAACAAGCCATAGAAAGTAGGTTGTAATTTCAGTTTAATCCACCAGCAAAGACAGAACAAGCTGTCATAGTCATAGTCAATCGATCAACAATATAATAATACTCTTAGCAAAAATGTTTCTCTTTAATTTACAATCTGTAGAAACAATGAGAATAGAAAGGTTCAGAACTTTTGTGAAATATCACAGCACAGTTGAAAAATATGGCAAATAGAAGGTGTTCGGAGATAATGTAGATGGGATGGGTTGAGGGGAGCTGAAGGGTGGGACTAAAAATAACTAAATAAAACAAGATAACTGTGTAAAATGTATATAGGTTCAGAACTATTGTGAAATAGCACAGTTGAAAAATATACGGCAAATAGAAATCAAAACTGGATGGTCTTTAGAGATACTTTGTATATACATGTATAGTGTATGTGGACACCCCTTCAAATGAGTGGATTCTGATTTTTCAGCCACACCTGTTGCTGATAGGTGTATAAAATCGAGCACACTGCCACGCAATCTCCATAGACAAGCATTGGCAGTAAAGTGGCCTTACAAGTCAGTTTATCAAATGTCTGCCTTGCTAGATCTGCCCCAGTCAACTGTAACTGCTGTTATTGTGAATTAGAAACATCTAGGAGCAACAACGGCTCAGCTGCACAAAGTGGTAGGCCACACAAGCTCACAGAGCAGGACCACCGAGTGCTTAAGCGCGTGAACATTGTCTGTCCTCGGTTGCAGCACTCACTACCAAGTTCCAAACTGCCTCTGGAAGCAACATCAGCACAAGAACTGTTCGTCGGGTCCTTCATGAAATGGGTTTTAATGGCGGAGCAGCCTAAGATCCCCATGTGTAATGCCAAGCGTCGGCTGGAGTGGAGTTAAGCTCGCTGCCATTGGACTCTGGAGCAGTGGAAATGCGTTCTCTGGAGTGATGAATCATGGATGAATCTGGGTTTGGCGGATGCCAGGAGAACCTGAAACTAAAGTTTGGTAGAGGAGGAATAATGGTCGGAGGCTGTTTTTCATGGTTCGGGCTAGGCCCCTTATTTCCAGTGAAGGGAAATCTTAAYGCTATAGCATACAATGACATTCTAGACTATTCTGTTTTTCCAACTTTATTGCAACAGTTTAGGGAAGGCCCTTCCCTGTTTCAGCATGACAATGCCCCTGTGCACAATTCGAGGTCCATAAAAAAATGGTTTTCGAGATCAATGTGGAAGAACTTGACTGGCCTGCACAGAGCCCTGACCTCAATCACATCGAACACCTTAGGGATGAATTGGAATGTCTACTGCGAGCCAGGCCTAATCGCCCAACATCAGTGCGGGACCTTACTAATCCTCTTGTGGCTAAATGGAAGCATGTCCCAGCAGCAATGTTCCAACATCTAGTGGAATGCTTTCCCAGAATAGTGGAGGCTGTTATAGGAGCAAAGAGGGGACCAACTCCAAAATAATGTCCATGATTTTGGAATGAGTAATTCGACAAGCAGGTGTCCACATACTTTTGGTAATGTAGTGTAGATGGGAGTGGTTGAGGGTAGCTGAAGGATGGGACTTAAAAAAAAATAAAGATAACTCACGTAAAATATACTGTGTCCTTAAAATGTACAGAATATAGTATGTATAACCTGGAAGTCAAAGCATAAGTGTTTTTGTCCATTAGTTTATTCCAATTAGGGGAGTGGTGGTAGGGTTACACCTATTCATTCAAGGGTTTTTTCTTTATTTGTACTATTTTCTACATTATAGAATAAAAGGGAAGACATCAAAACTATGAAATAACACATATGGAATCATGTAGTAACCAAAAAAGTGTTAAACAAATCAAAATATATTTTATATTTGAGATTCTTCAAAGTAGCCACCCTTTGCCATGATGACAGCTTTGCACACTCTAGGCATTCTCTCAACCAGCTTCATGAGGAATGCTTTTCCAACAGTTTATGTTGAGCACTTGTTGGCTGCTTTTCCTTCACTCCGCGGTCCAACTCATCCCAAACCAATTGGGTTGAGGTCGGGTGATTGTGGAGGCCAAATCATCTGATGAATTGAAAGAAGATACATAAAACAGCACATTTTTCAGTTTTAAATTTAACACTGTTCCAGTGTCCATATGGGTCCACACTTTCCAGTTTTAAATTAACACACTGCTTAGTGTAATGCCTTATTTGTATATTTCCCAGTGTTCCTTTCCTTTTGAGTGAAGTGTAGAGTTACCAGTTACTAGTGCATACGTGTAGAGCTCTGAGGCCATGGCCTACGTTCAGTGGTGCTGAATGTAAAGCGCCACTGATGCAGCTCCACGAACCTGACAGGTATACTTAAAGCAGTAGTGGTGGTCAGGATCAACTCTGTGGTTCCGAAAGGACAGCACCTCTGTCYAGCAAACTGTACATTATCCTGTTTGTGGGCAGTGAGACATTTTGTGGGAACCGTTTGTCACACTGAGCATTCATTAAACCAGTCCACCAAGGAATACATCGAGTTTACATAACAACGCGCCAAGTCTAGGTCCAAAAGGCTCCTTAACAGCTTCTACCCCCAAGCCATAAGACTGCTGAACAACTAATCAATTGGCCACCGGACTATTACAGTACATTGAACCCACCCTCATTTGTTTTGTACACTGCTGCTTATCGCTGTTAATTATCTATGCATCGTCACTTCACCCTACCTATATATACAAATGACCTCTAACCTGTACCCCCACACGGTACCGGTACCCCCTGTATATAGCCTCGTTATTGTTATGTTATTGTGTTCTTTTTTATAWTTTTTTTTACTTTAGTTTATTTGTAAATCTTTTCTTAACTCTTCTTGAACTGCACTGTTGGTTAAGGGCTTGTAAGTAAGCATTTGACGGTAAGTTCTACACTTGTTGTATTCGGCRCGTGTGACAAATAAAGTTTGATTTGATTTTAAATACATCTCTCATTTCTACACAGTTGCCATCTTTTTTTAGCATTGGATATTGCCAGTATTCACCAACGCACTAAACAGAATCGCTGATACAACACTACATTACTTTCTGAAACGAAGCTTCAGTAAATGTGATATCCTCCTTAATGAGTGTGTGTCAAAGGAGACGTCGTTAACGATTGAGCCCCGGTAGAGGTCGAGTCTGGTGAGACATCTGATAGAGTGTCTGTTTGGCTTCATGAAGAGACTGTTGAGAGGCCACTGGTCTGCCTGTTAGAAACCTCAGCAGCAGACAGACACCATTACACCCACTACTCTGCCAGAAACCTTCTGTTTATGTGGAGGGTTGGAAGAACTCGCTCCTCTTGGTTCATTGGTCAAATAATAAGACGATGCCTGTCTCAAAGGCTGTGCACATTGAGTTATGATAAACCAGTTTGTGATCTAAGTCTGTTGTTGTCAAAACTTCTCACTAGCTAAATTATACACTGAGAATACAAAACATTAGGAACACCTGCTCTTTCCATGACATAGACTGACCAGCTGAATCCAGGTGAACGCTATGATCCCTTATTGATGTCACTTGTTAAATCCACTTCACTCAGTGTAGATGTAACTCAATATTAGGAAGGTTTCCTTGATGTTTGGTATACTCAGTGTATGTTCCCATGTTAGCTTTATGAATGCTTGGTTGATTTACAGTACATCATTGCATTGGTTGTTTAGGTCTTTAGGAAGAAAATAAGTTGATAGTTGAGGCATTGGAGCAGAGACACATTATTCCCTGGTGTGGTCGGCCATTTCATTCATTAACCTGCATGCATAATACATTCTCATGATAAATAATGCATTGTTATTCTTGTAGCAGAAATCACGGTTTAATTTAGATTATTCTCAGGCCAGAGAATCATTAATTAATTAACCACTGTGGCCTCATTCGAATTGGTGGGAAATAAATATACTTTTACACTGACTTCTTCTGATCCAAATGGTCCTCTTAATTTCATCTACACACACACACACACACACACACACACACACACACACACACACACACACACCACACACACACACACACAACACACACACACACACACACACAAAACTTGTCATATCCCGTTTCTTTCTTGGCTGATCAAAAGAAAGCGGATGTCAATCAAACACACGCCCCCCAATCTGGACCTCTCGTCCTTCACTGCAACACCAGGTCTCCACTCCTCTCTCTGTCAGACATCATGTGAATACTCTGATGCTCTGCCCTCTTTTCTCTGATATTCCACTGAGGACAGCTGTTGGATCTTATGGTTTCTACATTTGACCAGAGTATTTGACCTGTAGTGTCTACCAACCCTTACAAAAACAGTGTTTATAATGGATTCACAAGTTCAATTTTTTTCAAACTTAACTCAAGTTTTTCCTCTACTGTCCTGATGTCACGACTTCCGCCGGAGTCGGTCCCTGTCCTTGTTCGAGCGGTGTTCGGCGGTCAACGTCACCGGCCTTCTAGCCATCGCCGATCCACTTTTCATTTTCCATTTGTTTTGTCTTTGTTTTCTACACACCTGGTTTCAATTCCCCATTACATGTTCATTATTTAATCCTCTGTTTTCCCCCATGTTTGTTTGTGTGCGTGTTTGTTCTACTGTTCAGGCTGTTACTGACGGCTGGTATTTGTTGCCGGGTTTTGTTATTTYGCCCGTTTATTTCGTGGTACCGGTATTGTTCCTGCACCGTAGTATTGTGTTTATACTGGTGTTATCTTGTATTAAATACCTTGTCCACGCATCTCAGCTCTCCTGCGCCTGACTCCTTTCACCAGTTACCCACAGCCTTGACACCTGATCTACCAATATTCTAGAAACCTGACTTCTGTCCTGTCCTGTCCCATTGAAAACCTTTCCTGTCCTGTCCGGAGCTCTACTGCTAATTGTATCTCACATCCCACCAGATTATCTGATTTAAGTCTTGTTGCTGCAATGTTGTACCTGGTGCTGGGTGTTGGTTGAGTTGTCTGTAGAGCTAGGCTTGTAGGAGATCTGACCAGCCTTTTCTTCATTCCTGAACCCTATCACCTCCACATCCATATGAAACTTACAGTATCAGAATGTTTCTTGACAGAGTGGAACTTCTTAATAGTAATCTCTCTCTCTCTCCCCTGCCCCGTTTCCTCCTCTCTGCCAGTGAGGACAGCTGTTGTAATGGTGAATCTAAACTGCGGTCCACTGAGGATGGATGAATGGATGGATGCACCAGGTAAATGAATCTGCTTTTGCATTTCGATCCAGGCCAGATCATCACAACTGCCACATCTATACAGACCTGGGGGGGCTTAAATTGTGAACATGTGCCAACAGGAAAACAATGATACATAAACACAAGCCATTGACCAACACAAGTCTCTAATCCTATCCATACTCCCCTCTCCCTCTTTAGATTCTCTGTCCTCGGGCCTAAATCATATTACAGAATAGAGGGTTAGAGGTTTTGTTTCCGTTGGTTGTGATGGTCTATTCGATAAGGAATCCCATGTGTCTGGGTGGCTGTAAAGGCTGGGATGGAACCAGCTGGCCTCATCTCTGTGTTCTGTTGGCTTTACGGAGGCAGGAGAGAGGGGGGAGAGAGAGAGAGCGAGCGAGCGAGAGGGAGAAAGAGAGCGAGAGGGGGGCGAGAGGGAGAGAGAGAGCGAGGGGGAGTGAGAGAGAGATAAAGAGGGAGAGAGAGAGTTGGCCTGCTCTGTGTTCTGTTGGCCCTACAAGGCAGGATAAATGTGGTCCTGTTTGATGCCAGTGGAGCAATGTGGGATGGGGGGACTGAATCACCAGGACCAGAAGCACTGCCGGTTTATACACCTGCCCATAGGCACTGTATTGCCATGCAACTGTACAGTAGCCAAATGACACTGGATAGAGTGTGGTTTATTGTGATATAGGTTAATCAGCTTGTTGGAGAATAGCATGATAAACCATTTGTAGGTTGTCTTTAGTTATTCAAACAGTATTGTTGTTTTTAATCCTACAGGTCCTATAAGCTTCCAGGAATCGTTGTATTTGAGAGTTGCATACGATTCACTGCACAGGGAAGGATTGTCTCGCTCCAGTTCGGGTTTGGGCAATGCCAAACTTCTGAAGGTGCAGAGGCTCCTTTTGTCTTTTCCATTTTGATACTGTAATAATAAGTACATAGTAACAGATGCTTTCCTTTGCGGTACATTAAGTTCAATCATGCAGACAAACCTAGTTTGTAGTGTTTCACAGGTTGTAAAGCCAAGCTTTTGCACAGTAAACAAAGGATATATGTTTTAAACTCGATCACTCTGAAACTGTTTTTATTTTATCTCCATGAATAATTCAATTGATGAAAGTAGTTGTGGTTTGTGTTGCTCTCTGAAAGTTACAGTGGCAATGGTGTTATGTTTAGCAGAGGACATAAGGATAGAGGAAAACAAAGTATTTTTTCCCCCCTGGTCTTAATTTGATTAGCTGACAACTTCAGGGCCACAGCATGGGTATGTCAATGGGATGACTGTATTAGGCCTTATATTGGCCATATACCACAAACGCGCGAGGTGGCTTATTGCTATAATAAACTTGTTACCAACATAAATAGAAGAGTAAAAAGTATTTTTGCGTCATATTTGTCTCATCTGAACAAAAATATAAATGCAATTTCAAGATTTTACTGCGTTACAGTTCACATAAGGAAATCAGTCAATTGAAATAAATAAATTATGCCCTAATCTATGGATTTCACATGACTTGGCAGGGGTGCAGCCATGGGTGGGCATAGGTGGACATTCCTGCAGTCAGCATGCGAATTGCACACTCCCTCAATACTTGAGACATCTGTGGCTTTGTGTTGTGTAACAAAATTGCACATTTTAGAGTGACCTTTTGTTGTCCTCAGCACAATCTGCATCTGTGTAATGATCATGCTGTTTAATCATCTTTTTGATATGTGTAATGATGTGCGCTGAGAGTCGGGAAGCAAGTTCAGGGAGTGAGTGATTTAATCAATAAATGAAACATAATACAAAACAAGAAACCCAAACGCACAGACGTGAAACAGAAACAATGACGCCTGGGGAAGAAACCAAAGGGAGTGACATATATAGGGCAGGTAACCAAGGAGGTGGAGTCCAGGTGAGTGTCATAATGCGGTGATGCGCGTAAAAATGGTTATAGGTGTGCGCCATAACGAGCAGCCTGGTGACCTAGAGGCCGGAGAGGGAGCACACGTGACAGTTCCCCCTCCCTGACGCTCGGCTACAGCCGCGGGACGCCAACCAAGATGACGATCCCGGGGATCAGGAGCAGACCGGTCACCTCTGCTAAGGCGCGGGAACCTATCGATCCAGCTGAGGCGCAGGAGCATGGTGACCTAGAGCGCCGGAGAGAGAGCATACGTGACAGTACCCCCTCCCCGGCGTCTTCGGCTCTAGCCGCAGGACGCGAACCACAGGGACGATCCCGGGGATCAGGAGCAGACCGGTCACCTCCGTTGAGACGCAGAAACCTGACAAACTGGCTGAGGCGTGAGAGCCTGATGAGGCACGGGAACCTGTTCACCCAGCTGAGGCATGGGAGCCTATCAATCCCACTGAGGTATGGAAACCCGTTGAGCCAGCCGAGGCATGGGAATCCGACAAACCGGCTGAGGCCTCCCAGGTAGCTCCAGTTCTATCACCCGGACCCGACATCACCTCCAAAACAAAAAAATATATAAAATCACTCCCTGATGCTTCCATTTGGTGAGGTGTCATTCTGTAACAATGTGCGCTGAGAGTCGGGAAGCAAGTTCAGGGAGTGAGTGATTTAATCAATAAACGAAACATAATACGAACAATGACGCATGGGGAAGGAACCATCGGGAGTGACATATATAGGGCAGGTAATCAAGAAGGTGATGGGGTCCAGGTGAGTGTCATAATGCGCTGATGCGCGTAACGATGGTGACAGGTGTGCTCCATAACAAGCAGCCTGGTGACCTAGAGGCCGGAGAGAGAGCACACGTGACAATTTGCCACACTTGTCAGGTGGATGGATTATCTTGGCAAAAGAGAAATGCTCACTAACACGGTCTTACCTGGTTAACCTCTCTTGGGTACGTGAGACGTTAGCGTCCCACCTCTTCAACAACCAGTGAAACTGCTGGGCGCCAAATTCAAATACAGAAATACTCATTATAAAAATTCAGAAAACAAAACATATTTTACATAGGTTTAAAGAGTAACTTCTTGTGAATCCAACCACGGTGTCAGATTTTAAAAATGCTTTACTGCGAAAGCATACCTTACGATTATTTGAGMACATAGCCCAGCAGACAAATCATTACAAACAGTAACCAGCCAAGTAGAAGAGTTACACAAGTCAGAAATAGAGATTAAAAATGAATCCCTTACCTTTGATGATCTTCATATGGTTGCACTCAGCAGACATTAATTTACTCAATAAATGTTCCTTTTGTTCGATAAAGTCTCTTTATATCCAAAAACCTCAGTTTTGTTCGCGWTTTCTTCAGTAATCCACAGGCTCAAACGCAGTCAAAACAGGCAGACAAAAAATCCAAATTGTATCCGTAAAGTTCATAGAAACATGTCAAACGATGTTTATATTCAATCTTCAGGTTGGTTTTAGCCTAAATAATCGATAATATTTCAACCCGGACAATAACGTTGTCAATTTAAAAGGTAAACAAGAAAGGCACTCTCTCGGTCTCGCGCATGAAAATGCTCTGTGACACTTTAGGGTCCACTCATTCAGACTGCTCTTACTTCCTCATTTTTCAGAATACAAGCCTGAAACAATTTCTAAAGACTGTTGACATCTAGTGGAAGGCATAGGAACTGCAAGTTGAGTCCTAAGTCAATGGATACTGTAATGGCATTGAATAGAAAACTACAAAACCAAAAGAAACTACTTCCCGAATGGATTTTTCTCAGGTTTTTGCCTGCCAAATCAGTTCTGTTATACTCACAGACACTATTTTAACAGTTTTGGAAACTTTAGAGTGTTTTCTATCCGAATCTACCAGTTATATGCATATCATATATTCTGGGCCCGAGAAGCAGGCAGTTTAATTTGGGCATGGTATTCATCCAAAATTCGGAATGCTGCCCCCTACCATAGATAAGTCAAATAAAGGTTCAATACAAATAAAMAGGGATGTAAACAAATTTGTGCACAACAATTGAGAGAAATAAGCTTTTTCTGTGTATGTAAAATTTCAGGGATCTTTTATTTCAGCTCATGAAACATGGGACCAACACTTGACATGTTGCGTTTATGTTTTTGTTAAGTATAAATCACTTTGATAATGTCTCATTGCAGATCATTCAACCATTCCGTAACATAAAAATAAGAACGAGAATACAAGGCAACATGCAATGCATCATACAATTACCATTCAATGAATAAATCCTCAGCACCATCTAGTTCCTAGCCATTCTAAGAACACAACCTAGCCAGTGTTCCATCCCCAACTCTCTCTGCGTCATGCCTATAATCTCCTGGTGTGAGAGAGGCTCCATGATTAATGTCTAATTGACTTGATGAATGGTTGTGGGATTGGGTGAATCAATCAAAACATTCTGTAATTTAAGAGTATTGATTATACCGCTGCATGATGGCTTAATGTGAATACTAACAAGCTCCATAATGTTAGGATTTGCATAGTTGGCAACGCCCACTGATTATCTATGTGTCCTACCATCAGTACCATGAGTAGTCATAAGGAGGTTGTGAGATTAATGTGGTAACAGTTTGTCAACGTACCACTCTCTCCACTGAAAACTCATACCAGTTTCAGTGTTTCAGATATGTGGAGAGGAGAAAAAGGTTGGAAAAGAATGGTGGAGTTTAAGAGAAAAGGAGTAGGAGCAAGAGGAGTTCGAGAAAGAGCAAGGAATGAGACAGAAACATTAGCTCGGGAAGCTAACACAAGTCTTCAAGTCTCAGGAAAGGTTACTCATCACCAGAGCATGGTTCATCTAACCATCTTCTCTTCTTCTACATAGACAGCCAGGCAATTTCCACCTCTTTCCACCCTCTGTGGCCTCAAGGAGATTCAACAAACCCACATGTCACTCGCTCTTTGAAGATAATCTACTCTGAAAAGGGACAAAACCTACAACATACTGTTTGATATCAATATGACATACACATGTAAGTCATGGCATATTAAATCAATATCAACATTACCTTGTTTTGTTCCATTTCAGTCGGCACTCTCGGTACAACACTATGGCATGTTGCGCTCGATCGATCTCTACTTGAAGGATATATAACCATTCCTGACAAGGCCAATGAAAACCGTGCCTCGCCGGAAGCCCCGCCTTCCACAGGTGATAACCCAGAGGCTCGGATTCATTCCTGCAATTCTCCACTCTTCAACTCATAGTGAGCAAGAGAAAGTCCACGCTAGTAAAAACAAGGATTTCTGGAACATGAGACGCTCTGACTTTGCACCAACTAAACTGCCACTTGGTTATTTGTTGCACATCCTCGAGGCATTATGCGCTGAGAGTTGGTATTTGTTCTCTATTGTTTACAAAACCACAAACCAATCTAGCTATGAGTAAGCTGGCTAAAAGATGCAAACAAATCAACGATTCAACTAGGAGCGCCGCTTCTAGATTAGCATTTTCTTGTTTGCTTATGGCCTTACACTGCTCGTTGAGTATGGTCTTAGTGCTAGCATCGGTAATATATATGAGAACTCGCTTGGTTGATAGTGTGGTCTACAGCTTATCAAGAGGTATTCTACCTCAGGCGAGCAATACCTAGAGACTCTTTATTATTAGACATGGCGCACCAGCAGTTATTGACAAATAGACACACACACCCGCCCCTCATCTTACCAGGCATAGCTGCTCTGTCCTGCTGATGCACGGAGAAGCCAGCCATCTCTATATTATCCGTGTCGTCGTTCAGCCATGTCTCAGTGAAACATAAGATATTACAGTTTTTAATGTCCCGTTGGTAGGATAGTCTTATACAGTGGGGAGAACAAGTATTTGATACACTGCCGATTTTGCAGGTTTTCCTACTTACAAAGCATGTAGAGGTCTGTMATTTTTATCATAGGTACACTTCAACTGTGAGAGACGGAATCTAAAACAAAAATCCTTGGAACCAAAATCACATTGTATGATTTTAAGTAATTAATTAGCATTTTATGCATGACATAAGTATTTGATACATCAGAAAAGCAGAACTTAAATATTTAGTACAGAAACTTTTTTTGCAATTACAGAGATCATACACCTGTAGTTCTTGACCAGGTTTGCACGCACTGCAGCAGGGATTTTGGCCCACTCCTCCATACAGACCTTCTCCAGATCCTTCACGTTTCGGGGCTGTCGCTGGGCAATACGGACTTTCAGCCTCCTCTCAAAATGTTCTATTGGGTTCAGGTCTGGAGACTGGCTAGGCCACTCCAGGACCTTGAATGCTTCTTACGGAGCCCTCCTTAGTTACCATGGCTGTGTGTTTCAGGTCGTTGTCATGCTGGAAGACCCAGCCACGACCCATCTTCAATGCTCTACTGAGGGAAGGAGGTTGTTGGCCAAGATCTCACGATACATGGCCCCATCCATCCTCCCCTCAATACGGTGCAGTCGTCCTGTCCCCTTTGCAGAAAAGCATCCCCAAAGAATGATGTTTCCACCTCCGTGCTTCACGGTTGGGATGGTGTTCTTGGGGTTGACTCATCCTTCTTCTTCCTCCAAACACGGCGAGTGGAGTTTAGACCAAAAAGCTCTATTTTTGTCTCATCAGACCACATGACCTTCTCCCATTCCTCCTCTGGATCATCCAGATGGATTGGCAAACTTCAGACGGGCCTGGACATGCGCTGGCTTGAGCAGGGGGACCTTATGTGCGCTGCAGGATTTTAATCCATGACGGCGTAGTGTGTTACTAATGGTTTTCTTTGAGACTGTGGTCCCAGCTCTCTTCAGGTCATTGACCAGGTCCTGCCATGTAGTTCTGGGCTGATCCCTCACCTTCCTCATGATCATTGATGCCCCACGAGGTGAGATCTTGCATGGAGCCCCAGACCGAGGGTGATTGACCGTCATCTTGAACTTCTTCCATTTTCTAATAATTGCGCCAACAGTTGTTGCCTTCTCACCAAGCTGCTTGCCTATTGTCCTGTAGCACATCCCAGCCTTGTGCAGGTCTACAATTTTATCCCTGATGTCCTTACACAGCTCTCTGGTCTTGGCCATTGTGGAGAGGTTGGAGTCTGTTTGATTGAGTGTGTGGACAGGTGTCTTTTATACAGGTAACAAGTTCAAACAGGTGCAGTTAATACAGGTAATGAGTGGAGAACAGGAGGGCGTCTTAAAGAAAAAACAACAGGTCTGTGAGAGCCGGAATTCTTACTGGTTGGTAGGTGATCAAATACTTATGTCATGCAATAAAATGCTAATTAATTACTTAAAAATCATACAATGTGATAATCAGGATTTTTGTTTTAGATTCCGTCTCTCACAGTTTAAGTGTACCTATGATAAAAATTACAGACCTCTACATGCTTTGTAAGTAGGAAAACCTGCAAAATCGGCAGTGTATCAAATACTTGTTCTCCCCACTGTACATAGATCGTCCAGTTTTTTTCCAATGATTGCACGTTGGCCATTTAATACGGAAGGAATTGGTGGTTTACCTACTCATCTGCAAATTCTTACAAGTCACCCCACTCTACTCCCCTTTTTCCTCCGTCTTTTCTTCACACTGATGACRGGGATTTGGGCCTTGTCTTGACAAGCAGTATATCCTTTGTGTCGGACTCATTAAAGGAAAAATCTTCGTCCAGTTCGAGGTGAGAAATCGCTGTTCTGATGTCCTGAAGCTAATTTCGGTCATAGACGGTAGCAGCAACATTATGTACAAGATTAGTTACAAACAATACGAAAAAACTAACAAAATAGCACATTTGATTAGGAGCCAGTAAAATGGCAGCCATCTTCTCCGGTGCCATTATTATATTGTATTGTCCTTATTTTCAGCATATCAAAAAGCATATCAAGATCTGGATATAGATCTCAGCCAAGAAATGCATATCCGGATTCAATATATTGTTTAATGGGTTGCCGGTAGGGGATATTTGTGCAGCAGGGAATTGGGCAACACCGCACACTTTTGTGAGGTTTTATCGCTTGGATGTCACTGTTCTCAGCATGACTCATAGTGTACTGACAGCTAGGACAAGACAGGGTCATTTGGCAGTGCGCAGGTGTGCAATACCCAGACTATCGCAGCATGCGGACGGGAGGTCTGGATGGTCTGCTGTGGGTCGTTTCATGTTGTATCTGTTGGGGCCGGCTTGGGGCGGGGTGCTACATCCAATAGTGTTGTACCAATAGTACAGAGTGAAAGAAAATGTACCGTTACGACTATAACTACTGTTCCCTGAAGGAGTGAAATGCGGAAGAGGGATCTGGGCTTGGTAAAGAGCGGTACTGAATTGAAGGAATTAATCTGAGCCTCTGAGTAATCATCTATGGAAGGCAGGGCTTCCAGCAAGGCACAGTTTTCATTGGCCTTGTCAGGCCTGGTTATATATTCTTAGTAGAGTTTCCTCATCCCATAGTGTTGTATCTCATTTCCCTCCTTCAGGAAACAGTAGTTATAGTCATAACTGTACGTTTTCTACACTGTAACTGACAGGAGTGAGCGATGCTTTTGTTCTGTCGGAGGATATACTGTAACTTTTCAAGAAGGTTGAATAAATACAGGAGTACAAGACGATGAGAGTTCCATTTGAGTCACAGCTCAGGCCACAGTATACAGTATTTGTCGGGGAAGATTTGGACATAACTGGATATCTGTTGGTTATAATAGCAGTAGTTAACATATCTGTAACATACTTAAATTGTAACATTCTAAATTACATGTTAGGCACAATCTTCTATGCAAGCAACTTACAATTGCTGCAAGCCTCCTTATTCAGGCTTTGATTGAACTCATCTGAGCTTCTACCTAACCTCAGGCTGTGAGTGATATTAATGGTGAATCTACAAACTGCAGATATAATTTGCTATTTTATTTGGATTCCAATTAGCTGTTGCTGGGGTTCACACAAAACATAAAACCTGACAAAATGCATGATACTAATAGACAAGAACAGCCACACAAACATAAATTAAGAACAATTCAACAACAAAAAAGGCCCTGTACTGCATTTATATACAGTATATACCAATGTCAGATTTTAATTTGACCCCTTTTGTCACAGGAGGAAAATAATCCTGCAGCAGGAGGATTTTAATATCTGAAGAAATACAGTATGTAGAATTGATGCCAGTGGGCAGCTGGAAGCAGTGTTTGTATACAATATACACTGTACCTACAGTGCCTTCGGAAAGTATTCAGACCCCTTCACTTTTTCCACATTTTGTTACATAAAAAAAAGTAACTAAAACTAAAATTGATTAAATAGTTCCCCCCCCATCAATCTACACACAATACCCCATAATGACAAAGCAAAAAACGTTTTTAAAAAGCTTTCTAATTTAAATTTAAAAAATTAAATATCGGTATTCAGACCCTTTACTCAGTACTTTGTTTAAGCATCTTTGGCAGTGATGACAGCCTCGAGACTTCTTGGGTATGACGCAACAAGCTTGGCACACCTGTATTTGGGGAGATTATTCCATTCTTCTCTGCAGATCCTCTCAAGCTCTGTCAGGTTATTTCTATCTCTACTCTACTTTGCACATTCTTCCACTGCAAATCTACCATTCCAGTGTTTTACTTGCTATATTGTATTTACTTTGCCACCATGGCCTTTATTTTGCCTTTTACCTCCCTTATCTCACCTCATTTGCTCACATTGTATATAGACTTATTTTTCTACTGTATTATTGACTGTATGTTTGTTTTACTCCATGTGTAACTCTGTGTTGTTGTATGTGTCGAACTGCTTTGCTTTATCTTGGCCAGGTCGCAATTGTAAATGAGAAGTTGTTCTCAACTTGCCTACCTGGTTAAATAAAGGTGATATTAAAAAATATATTTAAAAAAAATTGCAACGCAATTCCATTGGAAATGAATGTACCAAAATGCATTGATGCTGTCGGTTTGAGTGAGGCGTAAGACTGCTGAATAACAATGACTGCTAAATAGTTAATAATGGTTACCCGGACTATCTGCACTGACCCCATCTTGCACTGGGCAGCAGGTAGCCTAGTGGTTAGAGCATTGGACTTGTAACTGAAAGTTTGCAAGATCGAATCCCCGAGCTGACAAGGTAAAAATCTGTTGTTCTGCCCCTGAACAAGGCAGTTAACCCACTGTTCCTAGGCTGTCATTGAAAATAAGAACGTGCTCTTAACTGACTTGCCTAGTTAAATAAAGGTAAAATAAAAAAACTCACTAGACTGAGTATACAAAACATTAGGAACAGCTTCCTAATATTGAGTTGCACCCACTTCTGCCCTCAGAACAGCCTCCATTCACCGGGGCATGGACTCTACAAGGTGTCGAAAGCATTCCACAGAAATGCTGGTCCATGTTGACTCCAAATCTTCCAACAGTTGTCAAGTTGGCTTAATTTTCTTTTTCGGTGGTGGACCATTCTTGATACACACAGGAAACGTAAGTGTGAAAAACCCAACAGCGCTGGCACCTACAACCATACCCTGTTCAAAGTCACTTACATTTGTTTTGTTGCCCATTCACCCTCTGAATGGCACACATACTGAAAGATTAGTGGAATCTGTGTGGGTAGCTGGACAGGTAGGATGACTGACAGTGAAGGTGAACAGGTGGTCAYGTGTCAGGTGACAGAAGAATGGATGRGACTGAGGCAGGAATTCCTTTAACCATAAAGTGGTATCTTTACTGAGTAGTCTGTGCTGCATAACAAAGGAAACAAAATAACATGTATACAATCAAACTCATAATCACAAAGATCAAATCATAACAATCRTTCATTATTAACATAATTAGGGAATTCAACAATCCAGTTCATTAAGAAGTCAATAGTAATCACCCGTGAGTCATTTAGGCTCTTAACTATTTATCATAAATCATGAAATAAATACAAACAGTGAATGGTCATTCAATCTATAATCTCCTTTAGTTTGATATCAAAGTCGATCCATTAGCAAACAATGACGTTTCTCMTTTCACTCTTTCRATTGTCTTCATGTGTACATGTAATTMATTTAATTACATATTAACCATATCGATTGCATAATTGGCCTATGAGGATCCGTATGGCCGCGATCATTTACAATTCACAATATGTTTGAAGCGTGCGCTCCAAGCCRCGCTCCGCGATAATAACTACAAACAATAACTGATGGCCCACTCTCCCGATCGCAACAGATAGTTCAGATGAAAGGTAACAGAGTCGGTGGACTTACGTGGATTCATGGACGCACAGAACTTCTCAAGCAGACGGAGTTAAGGAAGAGAAAGCAGCGAGATCAGGCGATGGCGTTTTCCTCCTTTTATGTGGATGAGATCTGTYGGTCATTGCCACCTGACCTAATTAAAGCGCTCTGGCCCAGCTGAGTAAGTGGCCATGAATTAAAGGATTATTCCACCAACTCCATGGGCCTTTTCTACACATACACAATCCATGTCTCAATTGTCTGAAGGCTTTAAAATTCCTTCTGTAACCTTTCTCCTTCCCTTCTTTTACACTGATTGAAATGGATCTAACAGGTGACATCAATAAAGGATTGTAGCTTTCACCTGGATTCACCTGGTCAGTCTATGTCATGGAAACACTCACTCTCACACACTACATTGACACTCCCACACAGAATACACACACACATTCACATACACACACATGTATACCAATACAACACACACACACAACACTAATAATTTGCTGTTGCTACTCTGCTCTCTATTTTACATGTATTATTATCGATCCCGATGCCTATTCACTTTACCCATCCATGTACATATTAACCTCAAATACCTTGTACCCCTGCACATTGATCTGGTAATGCTACACCCTGTATATACTGTAGCTCCATTCTTGTGTATTTTATTTTATTCATCTTGTTAATTATTTTATTCTTTGCATCTTTGGGAATGTCACACCCTGATCTGTTTCGCCTGTCTCTGTGCTTGTCTCCACCCCGCTCCAAATGTCACCCGTCTTCCCCATTATCCCCAGTGTATTTATACCTGTGTTCTCTGTTCGTCTGTTKCCAGTTCGGCTTGTCTCGTCAAGCCTACCAGCGGTTTTCCCATACTCCTGTTTTTTYCCCCCCCTCTAGTCCTTGGTTTCCCGATTTTGACCATTCTGCTGTGGTGGAAACCAGTCAAAATCTCTCCGGATACTCATCGACTGTGGGGCCGATGAGAGTTTTATGGACGGCACTCTGCTGTCCGAGCTGGGCATCCCCACTCAGTCCCTCTCCATTCCCATGGACGTTAGAGCACTGGATGGGTCACCCACAATACCACTCTCATCAACCTACCAGTGTCAGGGAACCACTTCGAGGCTATACAATTAATGCTAATTACGCCTCCTCAGGTTCCTGTGGTATTGGGATTCTCATGGCTCTAGCAACACAATCCACTCATTGACTGGACTGCTGGTGTCATGTGCTGGAGCCCGTTCTGCCATGCCCATTGCGTGAAGTCAGCGCAGCCTGCCCTGGGATGTCTTCCTGTGGGCTCGGAAGTTGCCCCCAACAACTCTGCCATTCCCGCAGAGTACCAGGACCTCCGGGAGGTTTTTATTAAGGCCCGGGCCACTTCGCTTCCTCCGCACCAACCCATGACTGCAGGATTGACCTTCTCCTAGGCACCACACCACCCCGGGGACGACTGTACTCTGTCAGGTTCGGAGACTAAGGCTATGGAGACCTACATTGAGGACTCACTAGCTGCAGGGTGTATACGTCCTTCTGCCTCCTCCGCCGGTGCAGGGTTCTTCTTTGTGGAGAAGGACAAAACCAGGCGCCCTTGCTTCGACTACCGGGCCTCAATGACATCACGGTTAAGAACCGCTACCCGCTACCACTCATTGCCTCGGCCTTCGAGCCGCTCCAGGGGGCCACCATTTTCTCCAAATTGGACCTGCGGAACGCTTACCACCTGGTGCGGATACGGGAAGGGGACGAGTGGTAGAGTGCCTTCAACATGGTCACTACGAATATCTGGTCATGCCATTTGGTCTTACCAATGCTCCAGCTGTGTTCCAGCCGCTGTTGCTGTATCTGGAAGAGAGCCCAGTCGGCTATTCTCAAGACCACCTCCGGGTATCGACGGTATCCCCGGTATTGTCTCGGGAAGAGGGTACATTATGGCTGTCCACTCGCTCTGCCCCTCCGGGTGGAGTCCAGCAAACTTTCCCCCGTTTTATCGGCCCTTTCCCCATCTCCAAGTTTCGTTGCCCCTCTGCTGTTCATCTTCTGTATCCCCGTCCTCTCAGTATACATCCCAACTTTCATGTGTCTAGGATTAAACTTATGTCTCACAGCCCTTTGTCTCTTGTTTCCAGATCACCCCTCTCCCCTGTCTCATCGAAGGCCAACCAGTGTACACAGTGAGGCGCCTCCTGAAGGTTCAACCACAGGGCAGGGGATTCCTGTACCTGGTTGACTGTGAGGGTTCTGGCCAGGAGGAGAGGTGCTGGGTCCCCGCTAGGGGCATCCTGGACCCAGGCCTCATCGCTGAGTTCCACTGCCGGCACCCCGGTCAACCAAGTAGGCCGCCAGGTGGCGCACCTAGAGGTGGCGCCCCTAGAGTCTCTTCCTTATTGATTCTCSTGCGTTTCCCGTGGTGCTGGGCCTACCCTGGTTGGCCTATCATGACCCCACCCCACCTCTTCTGTAAGAAGAAGGCGACTCAACTACCATCCCATCGACRGGGGGATTGTGCAATAAGTCTCCTGGTAGACTCGGCACTTCCCAGGAGTCACGTGTATCCTCTGTCACAGGAGGAGATGGCAGCTATGGAAACATATGTCTCCGAATCTCTGGGGCAGGGATACATTCAACCTTCCACTTCACCTGCCTCCTTGAGTTTCTTTTTTGTGAAGAAGAAGGATGGAGGTCTGCGCCCATGTATTGACTATCGAGGTATCAATCAGATCACTGTGAGGTACAACTACTCGCTGCCTTTCATAGCCAGTGCGATCGAGTCAATGCACGGGGCACGCTTCTTCACAAAATTGGATCTCAGGAGTGCTTACAATCTGGTGCGTATCCGGGAGAGGAACGAGTGGAAGACGGCATTTAGTACCACCTTACCTGCACGAGCAGGGTGTAGTGGTGTATATCGACGACATTCTGATATACTCCGCTACAAGTGCCGAGCATGTGCACAAGGTGCTTGTTCGACTGTTGGAGCATGACCTGTACGTCAAGGCTGAGAAATGTCTGTTCTTCCAACAGTCCGTCTCCTTCCTAGGGTACCGCATTTCCACGTCAGGGGTGGAGATGGAAAGTGACCGCATTTCAGCCGTGCGTAATTGGCCAACTCCAACCACGGTAAAGGAGGTGCAGCGGTTCTTAGGGTTTGCCAATTACCACCGGAGGTTTATCCGGCGCTTTGGTCAGGTAGCGGCTCCCATTACCTCACTGCTGAAGGAGGGACCGGTGCGACTTCAGTGGTCAGCTGAGGCGAACAGGGCTTTTGGTCACCTGAGGGCTCTGTTTACCTCGGCTCCCGTGCTGGCTCATCCGGATCCCTCCTTGGCATTCATAGTGGAGGTGGACGCGTCCGAGGCTGGGAAAGGAGCTGTGCTGTCTCAGCGCTCGGCTCCGCACCTGTGCCTTCTTTTCGAAGAAGCTCAGCTCGGCGGAGTGAAACTATGATGTTGGGGACCGGGAGCTGTTGGCTGTCGTAAAGGCTCTGAAGGCGTGGAGGCATTTGCTTGAGGAGGCTAAACACCCTTTTCTCATCTGGACTGACCACCGCAATCTGGAGTACATCCGGGCGGCAAGGAGACTGAATCCTCGCCAGGCAAGGTGGGCCATGTTTTTCCCCCGTTTTGTTTTCACCCTATCCTACAGACCAGGTTCCCAAAACGCTAAGGAAGATGCACTGTCATGAATGTATGACACAGAAGAGCGGCCCATGGATCCCACTCCCATACTTCCAGCTTCTTGCCTGGTGGCACCGGTGGTGTGGGAGCTGGACACGGACATCGAGCGGGCGTTACATACAGAGCCCGCTCCCACCCAGTGTCCAGCTGGGCGTCTGTACGTTCCGTCTGCTGTCCGCGACCGTTTGATCTATTGGGCCCACACGTCACCCTCCTCTGGTCATCCTGGCATCGGTCGGACAGTGCGCTGTCTTAGTGGGAAGTACTGGTGGTCCACCTTGACTAAGGATGTGAGGGTTTATGTTTTCTCCTGCCCGGTGTGCTCCCAGTGCAAGGCACCTAGACACCTTCCCAGAGGGAAATTACAACCCCTACCCGTTCCACAACGGCCGTGGTCACACCTGTCGGTAGATTTCTTGACGGATCTTCCTCCGTCACAGGGAAACACCACAATCCTGGTCGTTGTGGATTTCTAAGTCCCGTCTCCTTCCTTTGCCCGGTCTCCCTACGGCCCTACAGACTGCGGAGGCCCTGTTCACCCACGTCTTCCGGCACTACGGGGTGCCTGAGGACATCGTTTCTGATCGGAGTCCCCAGTTCACGTCCAGGGTCTGGAGGGCGTTCATGGAACGTCTGGGGGTCTCGGTCAGCCTCACCTCAGGTTTTCACCCCGAGAGTAACGGGCAGGTGGAGAGAGTAAACCAGGATGTGGGTAGGTTTCTGCGGTCCTATTGCCAGGACCGGCTGGGGGAGTGAGGGGCTTTCATCCCCTGGGCAGTGATGGCCCAAAACTCACACCGCCACTAACCTATCTCCTTTCCAGTGTGTACTAGGTTATCAGCCGGTTCTGGCACCGTGGCATCAGAGCCAGATCGAGGCACCTGAGGTGGATGAATGATTTAGGCGCTCGGAGGAGACCTGGGACGCCACCCATGTGCACCTGCAACGGGCCATAAGGTGGCAGAAGGCGAGCGCCAACCGCCACCGCAGTGAGGCCCCGGTGTTCGCACCGGTGGACCGGGTCTGGCTCTCGACCCGAAACCTGCCCCTCCGCCTGCCCTGCCGGAAGCTGGGTCCGCGGTTTGTGGGGCCATTTAAAGTCCTGAAGAGACTGAACAAGGTTTGTTATAGGTTACAGCTCCCCCTGATTACCGTATTAAACCCCTCGTTCCATGTGTCTCTCCTCAGGCCGGTGGTGGCTGGTCCACTCCAGGAATCTGAGGTGCGGGAGGTTTTATTTTGTATAAATTACTAAAAATATATACTAACCTGTTTCTGCTTATCATTATGGGGTACTGTGTAGATTGAGGGAGAAAAAAAAAAAAAATCTATTTTAGAATAAGACTAACTTAGCAAAATGTGGGAAAAGTCAAGGCGTCTGAATACTTTCCGAATTTTCTAGCTGCCACCGATCCACTTTTCATTTTCCATTTGTTTTGTGTTCATTGTACACACCTGGTTTCCATTACCATAATTATATGTTCCTTATTTAACCCTCTCGTTCCCCCATGGTTTTGTGCGTGTTTGTTCATTTGTAAGTTAGTCTGTATTTTTGAGCTTGATTATTTTCCTTCTTGGAATATTTGTTGTTTTCAGTAAAGTTACGTGAATTACTCATCTCTGCRTCCTGCACCTGACTCCGCCTTACCTGCTACACCTAGACGCCTTACAGTAACGTCTGGCACCATCCCTACGGTGAAGCGTGGTGGTGACAGCATCATGCTTTGGGGATGTTTTTAAGCGGCAAGGACTGGGAGACTAGTCAGGAATGAGGCAAAGATGAACGGAGCAAAGTACAGAGAGATCCTTGATAAAAACCTGCTCCAGAGTACTCAGGACCTCAGAATGGGGTGAAGGTTCAMCTTCCAACAGGACAACGACCCTAAGCACACAGCCAAGACAACGCAGGAATGGCTTCGGGACAGGGCTCTGAATGTCCATGAGTGGCCCACCCTGAGCCCGGACTTCAACCCGATCTAACATCTCTGGAGAGACCTGAAAATAGCTGTGCAGCAACGTTCCCCATCCAACCTGACAAACCTTGAGAGGATCTGCAGAGAAGAATGGGAGAAACTCCCCAAATACAGGTGTGCCAAGCTTGTTGCGTCATACCCAAGTTAACTCGAGGCTGTAATTGCTGCCAAAGGTGATTCATCAAAGTACTGAGTAAATGGTCTGAATACTTATGTAAATGTGATATTTCAGTTTTTTACTAAAAATATATATATATAAAAAAATATATACTAACCTGTTTCTGCTTTTCATTATGGGGTACTGTGTGTAGATTGAGGGAGAATAAAAAAAATAAAAAAAACATTTTAGAATAAGACTAACGTAGCAAAATGTGGGAAAGGTCAAGGCGTCTGAATACTTTCCGAATGCACTGTTTATTRATATGCCCATTTTTTGCCGTTTCCTGGGTAGCTTATCGGAGATAGACATAAAATAAAAAAGCTACTATAAAGCATATATCTAGCCTTTCATTTTTAACTGGGTCCATGTTACCCATTCTCTTTGTGTTCCACAATCCCTCAGCTTAGTTTCACAGAGAGAGTAGATAATGAAAGATCTTGACTTGCTGTTATGAATATTTGCTGGTAGTGAACGTTAGCGCCAAAAGCATTGTGCACACACACACACAGCCTATGATTCAGCTAAAAGCCTCAGGTATTTACCTAACAGCCATTAGCTGGGGCTATGTTTTCCCTTCTCTTCTCTCAAAGTGTTAATTTCCCTTTATCCCTCTCATTGATCGTTCTTTTTYCCCCCCTACTGAACATCAAATAAAATCCATTCCTTGGGAGGGTTGGCTCTATCCAGCCTCTGCCTGCGTCCCAAATTGCACCAAATTCCCTTTATGAGGCATTACTTTTGACCAGAGCTCTATAGGTAGCCCTAAGGAATGGGATGCTATTTGGGACCTGCGTCCGAGTGGCTCTGTTTGACAGCTTACAAACGAACCTGACCCCTGGTCACCCGGAGTGGCCAGCTCACTGCTCTCTTCTCACCCAGACCCCTCGGCGTGGCAGAATAGTGTAGAGCAGCACAAAAAGCATAGCGTAACACAGACACACACACAAATATACAAGCACAAGGAGGCGCGCACGCACATACACACACAAACTCCACCCAACCATATCATAATCTCTACCCCGGGTGCACTTTTTCATGTTGACGACTTGTACATTAAGCTCTCCTTACATAGATACATGCGTTTCCCATAACTCTTATACATGGGCAATTACATCAATAGTGTATTGTTACTGTAAGATTCGCCCCACCAAATCTTCTGACGTGAAATTTACACAAACGCCTGAGCAGAACATGTATGTTTTACATTTGGAGAGAGAGAATGAAATATTCATGTTGAACCCTTGTGAAAACCTAATGTAGCTACATTAATATTTATCCACAACTTATTAACTATTTATTATGTTTGCTGTGGAAGAATGTTGCAGCCTCAAAGAAACCCGAGGTCCTTCTGGATGAGTGGCGTACTGGCCATAGATATCGTCTGCAGACAGAAAGCGGAAAACAATGCTGAAAACTCTTCAAACTGTTTTGGCCAGCTACCGATGTGGTCTTATTTTCTAGACCAAATAATGTATACTTTGCCTGCTTGAATGGACCTGAATCTAAAATTGAATTGAACACAACCCTGGTTAACACTTGACATTGCATAGATAGACCCAATATCTAATGAACTACCAATTAAATAATCTATGTGGTTGTACATACATAGCCTACAGTATCTTGACAAGGTGATAACATACAGTAAATTATCTACATTTAACTTTTTGTGAAGTATGTATATTTTAACAAAAACCCTCTGTTGAGAGCTGTTAGAAGATAATGAAGGGTATTATTTACAGAAGGGTGGAGAGGTGGAGGACACAGAGGAACAGGCTTACAGAGAGGAGAACAGATGTGATGTGTGTGTCGAGCCCAGCGGCCCAGCGGCCCAGAGCAGAACTGGCCCATCTTGGCCTGCCTCTCTCTGCCAGCACTACACACTCACACACACGCACATGCACACGCACACGCACACGCGCACACACACACACACATTAATTCACTAACACGCACACGTGCACACACACATCCCCCTTCACCCTCACTCACATTCACATTCACAGAAACACACACACACTCCTCCGCAACATCTGTCCAAGGCTAGCCAAAAGAGAGACCCCAGCAGCAAGGAGAAGCTTTAACAGCGGTTTGGCTCGACTGACGAGACCAACACAGCACAGCACAGCAGCTGCCCTCAGACTGTCAGGGAGAGATGGGGAGAAGTACAACCGTTTATACATGTGTACTCTACAGTCAACAAGCTCTCGCAGTCTCACTGCAGAATTAGACGTCTCCAAATGTCCAATTTTTGAAGTTGCTCCAAACATCAAAGTGTTTTGTTGCTCCTGCTGCTCTGTATCATTCAATTTTTCCAAACGTCAAATTTCTAAGTTAAGGGTAAGTTTAGGCACTCATTAAGGTAAGGGTTAAGGTTTGGGATAGGGTTAAAACATAAAGTTTAGGCACTCATTCCAAATGGTTATGGTTTGGGTTAAGGTTTGGGATAGGGTTAAAACCAAAAATAAAAAACTGGTGTCCACGACTGGGATCAAACACACAACTTTCTGATCCACAGTCATGGGATTACGCCCATCCACAACACTCAACACTTTACTTGATGGTAATAGCACTCACTGTTTCCCCTAGAGGCCGGTTTTGAAGAAATTTCGCGATGTTCTCAGGACATGGATAGATGTCCAATGTCAATCTTGGACAATCTGGCTGCTATAGTATCAGAGCCAAAGCCTGTCAGTTGTCAAACTACTCATGTACAGTATGGAAGAGCCTTAGAGCTATGAGTGTGTGTGTGTGTGTGTGTTTGTGCACAAGTATGCGTGTGTCACATGCATGTGTATGTTCCGACCACGTGAGTACAGTGAGTCACTCCTATGTGAACTCCACAGTACCTGCAGCTGAGCAGCTCTGACTCTGTGGAGGGTGCAGACTGAACTCAAGCAGACAACATGCAGTTGTCATGCAAATAAAAAGCCACTGGAGAAAATAAATACTTTATCCATTCCACTACCTCTACAGCCCTCAAACTCAACTGTGGACCTCGAAGCCAGTTCCACTGCTTTTTTTCCATTGCTCCCGTCTAATCACGGACTGATTTAAACCTGGGACTCCAAGTATCATGTAGAACAGAAAACTAGCAGGCTCCAGGGCTTACCTCTTAGAGTAGGAGTTGAATACCCCTGCTCTACAGTATACCAGTCAATCCAGGTTAAACCGAGGAATGCCAATACTGTACCTTTATCGGCAATCTGTTGTTCCTTCCTTAGAATGATTCCCTTTTGTTCTCTTATTCTTCCCTGAACAGGTTTGAGTAGCAGTGTTTGAGTTGCACTCCCCCCCCCCATTCCCCCCTCCTCTCCTATTCCGCTCTCTCTAATTCCCTCTCTCCCCCTCCCTCCATCACTCTCTCTCTCCCTCCCCATCATCCCCCTCTCCTCCCCTCGCTCTGCCTCCCTCTCTCTCTTTCCCCTTCCTCCCCCCTCCATCACCTTTCTCCCTCTCTCTCCCAAAGTCATCCTAATTGTGTTTAGAGGGTACTCCGTCGGCAAGGTTGTCAAGGCAATGCCAACCCATAATGAGAGGGCCTATCTCCTGCCATCAGCCGAGGGGGAAATCATACGCCTGCTCTGGGACACCCCACCGGCCCTGTGCCGCCAACCCGCCACACGTCTGCCTCAAATATTATTAACAACATTTGCTCAATTACACCCCCTGATAATGGAGAGTGGAGCCTCAGAGAAAGAGGTTCTGTAACAATTAAGGACTCGCCAGAGTGGGAATACTGTCCTGTTGATGAGAGATTTGTGTAGTAGTTGTAGTTTGGTCAATGTTTCATGAGGCAGCCTGCTCAACCCCTATACTGCAACAAAGGAGCAAGGCCCATCTCACAAAACATGAATAAACCCTTTTGACTTCTGTCATATTTTCTCTCCTCATTTCTTTCAACGCTGCCGTATTTTAGATGCATTTCTTTGTTTATCTGTATTTTCCCTTTGGGTAGCAGATGAAAAAACCCAGCAGAAGGGAAAAATGTATGCAGGGATTTTAATCCCTGCCCAGGGTTGTTTTTTAAGCACCCAATCCTGTGTACTGAGTGTGTGTTACACACAGGGTAGGGCAGATCTGTGTGTGGTGGTGTGTCTGTGTCTGTGTCTGTGTTGTGGTTGTGTGTTGTGTGTGTGTGTGTGTGTGTGTGTGTGTGTGTGTGTGTGTGTGTGTGTGTGGTGTGTGTGTGTGTGTGTGTGTGTGGTGTGTGTGGGGTGTGTGTGTCTGAGACAGGCAAGTCAGAGCCTCTGGACCACAGCAGTGAACAAATCAATAGCCCGGCCAGAGATTATTAAATGTTTCGCTTATGAGCAGGTGTGGGGGAGTGGGATTATGTGCGTGCATTTGCGCGTGAGACCACCAGCGGGTGATGATTCACTATGGCCCAGGTAAAGTGTTGGGCAAGAGGGTTGCTTAAATAAGCCTCAGGGGGACTGGGCATCAGGCCAATGGCTAGATACAGTGGGGTCCAAAATGATTAGATCCCTTGATAAAGATGAGAATAAAAGACGGTATAAAATATATAATATAAATGCGGTATGAAAAAAAATAACATATACAGTACCAGTCAAAAGTTTTAGAACACCTACTCATTCAAGGGTTTTTCTTAATTTKTACTATTTTCTACATTGTAGAATAATAGTGAAGACATCAAAACTATGAAATAACACATATGGAATCATGTAGTAAGCAAAAAAGTGTTAAGTAAACAAATCAAAATATATTTGAGATTCCTCAAAGTAGCCACCCTTTGCCTTGATGACAGCGATGCACACTCTTGGCATTCTCTCAACCTGTTTCATGAGGTAGTCACCTGGAAGGAATGCATTTCAATTAACAGGTGTGCCTTGTTGAAAGTTAATTTGTGCAATTTCTTTCCTTCATAATGTGTTTCAGCCAATCAGTTGTGTTGTGACATGGTAGGGTTGGTATACTCCTCCTCGGCTCCGCGGACCCCGGGCATGACCGAAGCTCCTGCGGTTGTTGAGGGGTCCAGGTGCGCAGAAGTGTGGAGCAACGCTCGCCGTCCACCGCCAGAAGGAGCAGGCAGACCRCCACCGCAGTGCAACCCCGCAGTGGTTCCTGGTCCCCTATCTGATGCTGCCGTCAGATCTCTACTGGACTCCCGACGTCGTGGGGGTCAACTCCAGTACCTGGTGGACTGGGAGGGGTATGGCCCAGAGGAGCGGTGTTGGGTTCCGGTGGAGGACATTCTGGATCCCAACATCATCCGTGATTTCCACCTTCGCCACCCGCTCCTCGTCCTCGGGGCCATCCCTCTTGTCGGCGTCGTCTTGCGGCTGGACCTGTGTGTCAGGGAGGGGGTACTGTCACATCTACTCCCTCCGGCGTTCGACGTCGCGGGTATACTAACCACCGGTCCTGGCATCCATCATTACGCACACCTGCACTTCATCATAAGACACACCTGGACTCCATTACCTCCCCTATATCTGGCACTCCTTTATGTTCTTTCCCCAGTCAATATTGTTTATGTGAAGACGCCACTTCTATGTTGTCTCGTTCAATGTTTGTTGTTCTATTAAACACTTCTCGACTCTCAGCGTCTTCGTTACATTGTTATTTGTGTGAGCACATTTCCCAAAACTCTATCTACCCTGAATTAAGACTCAAAGACGTCTGCAGGAAGAAGGTGGAATCGCAATGATATGACGCCTTCAGTTTAAAAAAAATCTCTTTTGGTTATTTAACTACAGTAAGTGGATCAGCACCTGGTAACAGAATTACATGTGCATAATCATGAATATCATTCTCTTCATGGTGATGTATTCTGACTAGGTACACAAAGRTAGAAAAAAGTAATAGCCTCCTGTGCATGTTTGGGTTTTATTCTACACACTGGCTATTGTTCTGAGCTCCACCCTCAAACAAGACAACATTTGGTTGGTCCAGAGTGGACCAAATCTGTACCAATCATAGACATCTGTTTCACAAGTTTGGACAGCAGAGCACAATACAGTAGCATTCAGTACAGTAGTGTACAGGACGGTACAGTAAAGAAAAGTAGAGCAGAGTATTACATTATACTGAACTATACTACTTTACTGCACTGTACTGTGCTCTACGGCAACTGATTTGTGACTATGATTTCCAATTTAATGAGTCATTCTGTTACAGATTTTTCAATCACTCTAACGATTTGGTAAGAATGACGCATTTTTATCCATGAACAAAAATGATCAGTAAAAACACATCGGTATTTCTACTTTTACTACATTTGTTACTTCTGTGAACTTTCATAATGGGAAATATTCCCTAGTGTCTTGTAATTTACCAAAAACCCACATCTTTAAGATAATTTCTCTCCCTCTTTGACCACAAATCAAAGCCTTTGCATATTCCAATGTATCTATGCCTTAATTTCCCCAAAATATAGACTCTTAGCTTTCATTTGACACCAAATTTCATATGCTCCCATAAACTTCACGTTGGTCCTCCTGGATCCTTTTACATGGAAATTACCTCAACCATTTCTTTGTGGATTTTGATGTGTGCTTGGAGTTATTGTCTTGCTGGAAGATCCACATGCCACCAAGTTTCATCCTCCTGGCAGAAGCAACCAGGTTTGTGGCTAAAATGTCCTAAAACTGGGTAAACTTCATGATGCCGTTGGCCTTAAGAAGGGCCCCAGGACCAGTGGAAGCAACTTATTATTTTGCTTGATTTTTAAAATACTTTTCTTGAGTGCTTAGTAGAACTTAGCTTACCATTCCATTCTCAATGTTGCTTGGAGACCTATGGTTGAACTGACATCAGTGCCAGGTAGTAGGGACTAGGAAACTATCAAAGAATCCGTTATTAAAGCAAGGAAATAACAAAGGAAATAAATGTCCCTCGGCTTCAAAATAATTACACACCGACCACAGAGGAACCATTTCTTTAATGGTTTTCCATTACTTTCTATTCAGGAAAACTCCCATTGTGAAGAAAAGTACATCATGGCCTCACACAGAGAAGGTTAAATGTGCATGAACTGTTATAAACCGAAAGAGAAAAGGAACGTTAATAATCTACTTAATCTTTCCATTTGAGTATTTTAAATTATAAATAAAATATATGATACATTTACAGTAAATATAAAGATGTGTTAAATGTACAGTAAATGTTATGAACCGAGAGAAGAGGCTTAGGAGTGGAAAGGCTAGACGGCATTATTATCTGCTTTCTTACCCTTTCTATGTATGAGAAATGGTCCAATGCAAATCTTATGCACAACCAGGATTGCATACGTCCAGCATTAGACAAGTGAGCTAAGCTGTATGAAGAGTATGCATGCCTGTCTATGATAAACACTCCTACACATTTTAATGTATTTAACACTCTTTCACACTCAAAGTGGGCATTTGAAAAGGTTAGATTTAAAAATATATATGTTTAAATTTTTTTAACCTTTATTTAAGAACAAAGTTAAGAACAAATTCTTATTTACAATGACGGCCTACCCGGCCAAACCCGGACGACGCTGGGCCAATTGGGCCAATTGTGCGCCGCCCTATGGGACTCCCAATCACGGCAGGATGTGATACAGCCTGGATTCAAACCAGGGACTGTAGTGACACCTCTTGCACTGAGATGCCGTGCCTTAGACCGCGGCGCCACTCGGGAGCAACATTTTTTATTTAAACAATGTATTTATATTACTGTAAGCAAAACCACTTAAATAGCTATTTATCCATCCACTAACTGTTTAAATTAGAGTGGGGGATAGCTGCTGGAGTGTATGTTCGCCTTAGAGATTTCCTGGCATCATTAACCTAAGTAATAGTAGCTCTCCCAGATAGACCCATTGAAAAGTAAATGTTATTTTGATGGCCCTCCACGTTCCTCTCAAAGTGATATCCCTTTCAGAGGTAGAGTGATAATGTGTCTGTAACAAAGAAGAGAGGAAGGAAACCTTGCAGTATATCACAGTCTCTGAGAGAGAGCGAGAGAGCGCGAGAGCGAGGCAGCGAAAGAGCGACTCTATGCTCCAAAGGTTTGATATCAAACAATGACTAGGCAGATAAAGTGCAGACTGTACATAGTCCYCCCATTTTAGGGGGAAAAAAGGTATTGGGACAGATTCCCTTATGTGCATTTAAGTGGTATAAAGTTAAGTATTTGTTCCCATATTAATAGTATGCAATGACTCCTTGTGACTCTACAAATTTGTTGGATGCATTTGCTCTTTGTTTTGGATGTGTTTTAGATTATTTTGTGCCCAATAGAAATGAATGATAAATAATGTATTGTGTCATTTTGGAGTCACTTTTATTGTAAATAAGAATAGAATTTGTTTCTAAAAACTTCTACATTAATGCGGTTGTAAAAAAAAAATGTAAACACATACAGTATATATTTTTAATAGTCTTAGTTGTTCGGCATAAAATGACCAGGAAATCAGCTCAAATTGATTTAAATTTAGGAAATCCAAGTGTTCCCAGGCATAAATAAAGAGGCATATGTGATCGTATCCCAATGTAATCAAGGTTTTAAATGATTATGTTTTTGTCAAATACTATATCTGTTTGGGACTTAAGGTCAATTTACAGTGTAAAAATGATATTTAACTATGTTCCGACCCCGCGACAATCCTCCCAAGGAAAAATCGGCCTATGGCTGAATGTAATTCAGTGTGAGGGCTCCTGGTCTAGGGACATAAATCCAAATGTCTATATACATGAACACAGTGACGGAGTTAATGGTTTAAGTGCTGTGTTCAACCACTCATTTCACATGAAATAGAGTCCAGGTCAGAGTGGGTTTAACCCTGGGTTCAAATAGTATTTGTATTATTTAGCTGCACTTGATTGAGCTTGCCTGGTACAATGGAACCAATAGAATAGTACCATAAGTGCCAACCCCACCCATCAAGCACTCCAAGCAGGCACAATAACACACTCCAAAGTATTTTGAAAGAAAACGAATACTCCTACCGTCCTATAGGCAGAAACTCAAACAGGATGTTCCAGTGACGAGCACCATTCAACGCTGGTCCGACCAATCGGAAGCCACGCTTCAAGATTGTTTTGATTACGCGGACTGGAATATGTCCCGGTCAGCCTCGGAGAACAACATCGATCTATACGCTAACTCGGTGAGTGCATTTATAAAGAAGTGCATTGGAGATGTTGTACCCACTGTGACTATTAAAACCTACCCAAACCAGAAACCTTGGATAGATGGCGGCATTCGCTCAAAACTTAAAGCGCGATCCACCGCATTTAACCATGGAAAGAGGTCTGGGAATATGACAGTGTAGTTATTCCTTCCGCAAGGCAATCAAACAAGCGAAATGCCAGTACAGGGACAAGGTGGAGTCGCAATTCAACGGCTCAGACACGAGACGTATGTGGCAGGGTCTACAGAAAATCACGGACTACAAAAAGAAAACCAGCCACGTCACGGACATAGACGTCACGCTTCCAGACAAACTAAACACCTTCTTTGCCCACTTAGAAGATGACACAGTGCCACCATCGCGGACCGCTAACAAGGACTGCACCCCCCCCTCCCCCCTTTCCTTCTCTGTGGCTGACGTGAGTAAAACATTTAAACGTGTTAACCCTCGCAAGGCTGCTGGCCCAGACGCCATCCCTAGCCACGTCCTCAGAGCATGCGCAGACCAGCTGGCTGGTGTGTTTACGGACATATTCAATCGCTCCCTATCCCAGTCTAATGTCCCCACATGCTTCAAGATGGCTACCATTGTTTCTGTACCCAAGAAGGCAAAGATAACTGAACTAAATGACTACTGCCACATAGCACTCACTTCTGTCACCATGAAGTGCTTTGAGAGACTAGTCAAGGATCATATCACCTCCACCTTACCGGCCATCCTAGACCCACTTCAGTTTGCATACCACTACCAACAAGTCCACAGACGACGCAATCACCATCACACTGCCCTATCCCATCTGGACAAAAGGAATACCTATGTAAGAATGCTGTTGACTACAACTCAGCATTCAACACCATAGTACCGTCCAAGCTCATCATCAAGCTGGAGGCCCTGGGTCTCAACCCTGCCCTGTGCAATTGGGTCCTGGACTTTCTGACGGGCCACCTCCAGGTGGTGAAGGTAGGAAATAACATCTCCACTTCGCTGACAATCAACACTAGGGCCCCACAAGGGTGCATGCTCAGCGCCCTCCTGTACTCCCTGTTCACCCACGACTGCGTGGCCATGCACGCCTCCAACTCAATCATCAAGTTTGCAGAAGACACAACAGTAGTGGGCTTGATTACCAACAACAATGAGACAGCCTACAGGGAGGAGGTGAGGGCACTCGGAGTGTGGTGTCAGGAAAACAACCTCTCACTCAACGTCAATAAAACAAAGGAGATGATCGTGGACTTCAGGAAACAGCAGAGGGAGTACCCCCCTATCCACATCGAAAGGACAGCAGTGGAGAAGGTGGAAAGTTAAGTTCCTAGGCGTACATATCACAAACTGAAATGGTCCACCCACACAGACAGTGTGGTGAAGAAGGCGTAACAGTGCTTCTTCAACCTCAGGAAGCTGAAGAAATTTGGCTTGTCACCCAAAACCCTGACAAACTTTTACACATGCACAATCGAGAGCATCCTGTCAGGCTGTATCCAAGCCTGGCACGGCAACTGCACCGCCCTCAACCACAAGGCTCTCCAGAGAGTGGTGCGGTCTGCACAACGCATCACAGGGGGGCAAACTACCTGCCCTCCAGGACACCTACAGCACCCGATGTCACAGGAAGGCCAAAAAGATCATCAAGGACATCAACCACCCGAGCCACTGCCTGTTCACACCGCTACCATCCAGAAGGCGAGGTCAGTACAGGTGCATCAAAGCTGAGACCGAGGGACTAAACAACAGCTTCTGTCTCAAGGCCATCAGACTGCTAAACAGCAATCATTAACTCAGAGAGGCTGCAGCCTACATTGAGACCCAATCACTGGCCACTTTAATAAATGAATCACTAGTCACTTTATACAATGCCACTCTAAATAATGTCACTTTAATAATGTTTACATATCTTACATTACTCACATCACATGTATATACTGTATTTTATACCATCTATTGCACCTTGCCTATGCCACTCGGTGTGTATTAGGTTGTTGTTGGAGAATTGTTAGATTACTTGTTAGATACTGCACACATTACTGCACTGTCGGAGCTAGAAGCACAAGCATTTCGCTACACTCGCATTAACATCTGCTAACCATGTGTACGTGACCAATACAATTTGACTTGATTGGAATCCAGGTTTTGGTGTTAGGAGTCTTCTAATGGTCCTCTGAAGCACCGCTCAGCCCTGCCCTCCCCCTCCATCCCTCTCCCTCCCACAGCAGTTGACCCTGGAGCATCTTATCACATGTAGACAGGCAGTGGGTGGGCGAGAGGACGATCAGTACAACTCCAACTCGAGTGCCTATTGTTTCGGACTCATTGCGCTGTGGCAGTTTAGATTCGCAACATTGCCCTTTTCTGTGTGTAGTGGGAGGCTGGGTGGTGTGACTGTAAAGCTCATAACGGACAGTAGCAGTCCTAGGAATGATGGATGTGCCTACAATGCAAAGGAATCCCTGAATCCTACATATAGAATAAGCTAGTAAAGTGGGGTCTGAAATGATTGGTCCCCTTGATGAAGATGAGCATTAAAGACTCAAATAAATAATACAAATACTGAGCTTTAATTGTATTCTCAAACATTTTATACTTGTACAATTGCTCAGAGAAAGATTTGTTTTATTGGCACCACTGTTTTCAATACCTTTCAATACCGCACCTTGCAATTTGATTTGTGGCCATTAACCATTTCTTTGTGGATTATTTATTTTACAGTAGGTATGGGGTTATTTTCTGCTTATGCATCATGATTTTGACACCAAACCCAGCACTTGTGAGCATGGCCAGGGAGCTCTATGTTCATGTCATCTGACCATAGCAACGATTCCAATCCAATTCCCAGTGCCTTTTAGCAAACTCTAGATGTTTACATTTGTTGGATCACATGAAAATAGAGCTCTTTGGCCACGCACACTGCGGTGGTGGGTTTGGCCTTGAAATAATGATGCATACGCAGAAAATAACCAAATTTTAATAGTGTAAAATAATATAATTTCCCTTTTTTATACAGCATGCAACATAGCTCAGTATTTGCATAAAATATTTTATACAGTCTTTTTTGTTCATCTTTATCAAGGGTGCCAATCGTTTCACACCCACTGTATATTCAGATTTATATGGATATTTTTTCCAAAGGAATATGAATTTGTGTTGTGAACATGTTTATGTACTGTATGTGTTAGAACATATACATACGCACCCAATATGTTGTGACATATCAGTGCCAGCTGTGTGCTCTGACCGTGCTCTCTGCTGTGAGTCTGACCTGTGCTGCAGCTCCTGGCTCTCTGCTGTGAGGCTCCAGGCTTCAGGATGGAGACAGAGAGAGAGAGAGAGAGAGAGAGAGAGAGAGAGAGAGAGAGAGAGAGAGAGAGAGAGAGAGAGAGAGAGAGAGAGAGCAAGAGAGGCTCAGTCAATCACAACCCTCTTTTGGAACAGATCTGTCATCACCTGTCTCTCTCTCTCTCACACACTCTCTCTCTGTCCCTCTCTCTTTCCCCCTCCTTTCTCTATCCCCCTCTCTCCCCCTCATCCTCTCGCTCTGCTCCCCTAACAGCTAACCACTCTGACCTGTATCTGTCGGCTCTGGATTGGTCCCAGGTTTGGTTTAAATGCCCCAATTATTCTCATGAATTATGGTGCTCATCTCTAAACGCTGCTGGTGTGTTGGCACCGCTGCAGGAGAGGGGTTTTCAACACGCTCAGAGCTCTAGAGCAATGCAATATATATTATAAGGAATGTGGGAATAGGCGTATTCTCATCATAGTTCTGTGATCAGTACATTAGTTCTCATTTCTATAAATGTAATTAGTTAATACACAATTTTCATTGCATGGTGAGTGTTTAAATTAAATGGAATATAAATTGAATATTTGATCAAATATAGGCCTTCTCCCTTTCATCAGGACTATAACACAGCATCACTGAGCCTTCTGGCCTATTTCCTTTTAAACCCTTTTGTATTTCCTGTAAAAGCCTAACCCATTAAACCTAGGAGGCATATGTTCAGGCAGCACGCTGTAGATTAAAAGGTATRAAATCTAGAAGGCCCAGCACATCACTGGGGCCAAGCTTCCTGCCATCCAGGACCTCTATACCAGGCGGTGTCAGAGGAAGGCCCTACAAATTGCCAAAGACTCCAGCCACCCTAGACATGGACTGTTCTCTCTCTTACCTCTACCTACATGTACATATTATCTCAACTAACCTGTGCCCCCGCACATTGACTCTGTACCGGTACCCCCTGTATATAGCCTCGCTACTGTTATTTTATTGTTGCTCTTTAATTATTTGTTATTTTTCAATTTTCTTCTTTTTTATTTTATTTAATTTCAGTTAATTTCAGTAAATACTTTAACACTTATTTGTCTTAAAAGTGAATTGCTGGTTAAGGGCTTGTAAGCAGTTCACTGTAAGGTCTACACCTGCTGTATTCAGTGCATGTGACAAATAACATTTGATTTGATTATTATCATCTGGCCCTTTTCTTCCCTCCTGTAACTGATCATATCATATGTGGCCCCGTTGTTTCCTTCAGAATTAATCAGGAACACATAAACTCAGCATTAATCACAGTAACCACATGCCATCCCCATTCCTCAGCCCACTGTAATGAGATAATAATCTCTTAAACAATTAATAACCCCTTGAACAACAGCACAGCCACGGTCTGCGGTGGCGACAGACGTCCTTGTGCTCTCCCTTCCTCCCAACCCCATACGGGGTGTTATTTTAAGCCCAATAGCCAGGGATGATTGAAGGGTCAAAATGAGAGTCTAAATAGGATTTATTAGTGGTGGAGTAGAGAGGGGAGAGCAGGGTGAGCTAGGGAGACAGGTAGAGGTAGATAGATAGAGACAGAGATAGAGAGTCGCTCAGGAAGAGACTCGTTCTGTCTCCTAGAGATGAACGTACTTTGTGCAAAAGTGGCAAATCAATCCCAGAAACAACAGCAAAGGACCCTGTGAAGATCCGCTGGAGGAAACAGGTACAAAATATCTATATTCACAGTAAAACGAGTCCTAATATCGACATAACCTGAAAAGACCGCTCAGCAAGGAAGAGGCCACTGCTCCAAAACTGCCATAAAAAAGCCAGACTACAATTTGCAATTGCACCATGGGGACAAAGATCGTACTTTT
>NC_036840.1:14079423-14099238 GCF_002910315.2 Salvelinus sp. IW2-2015 | reverse complement strand
GAGCGATATGATGACTGTGTGGTCCCATGGTGTTTATACTTGCATACTATTGTTTGTACAGATGAACGTGGTACCTTCAGGCATTTGGAAATTGCTCCCAAGGATGAACCAGACTTGTGGAGGTCTACAATTTCTTTTCTGAGGTCTTAGCTGATTTCTTTAGATTTTCCATGATGTCAAGCAAAGAGGCACTGAGTTTGAAGGTAGGCCTTGAAATACATCCACAGGTACATCTCCAATCGACTCAAATTATGTCAATTAGCCCATCAGAAGCTTCTAAAGCCATGACATCATTTTCTGGAATTTTCCAAGCTGTTTAAAGGCACAGTCAACTTAGTGTATGTAAACTTCTGACCAACTGCAATTGTGATACAGTGAATTATAAGTGAAATAATCTGTCTGTAAACAATTGTTGGAATAATTGCTTGTGACTTGCACAAAGTAGATGTCCTAACCGACTTGACAAAACTATAGTTTGTTAACAAGAGATTTGTGGAGTGGTTGAAAACCGAGTTTCAATGACTCCAACCTAAGTGTATGTAAACCTCCGACTTCAACCGTATACGGTGCCTTTGGAAAGTATTCAGACCCTTTGACTTTTTCCACATTTTGTTAGGTTACTGTCTTATTCTAAAATGGATTAAATAAATAAAAATCCTCATCGATTTACACACAATACCCCATAATGACAAAGCGAAAACAAGTTTGAAATGTTTGAAAATGTATTTAAAAAATCAGAAATACCTTATTTACATAAGTAGTCAGACCCTTTGCTATGGGACTCGAAATTGAACTCAGGTGCATCTTGTTTCCATTGATCATTCTTGAGAAGTTTCTACAACTTGATTGGAGTCCACCTGTGCTAAATTCTGATTGATTTAGAAAGGCACATTTAGAAAGGCACAAACCTGTCTACATAAAGTCACACAGTTGACATTGCATGTCAGAGCAAAAACCAAGCCATGAGGTCAAAGGAATTGTCCGTAGAGCTCCAAGACAGGATTGTGTCAAGACACAGATCTGGGGAAGGGTACCAAAAAAATTATACAGCATTGAAGGTTCCCAAGAACACAGTGGCCTCCATCATTCTTAAATGGAAGAAGTTTGAAACTGAGCAATCTGGGGAGAATGGCCTTGGTCAGGGAGGTGACCCAATGGTCACTCTGACAGGGCTCTAGAGTTCCTCTGTGGAGACAGGAGAACCTTCCAGAAGGACAACCATCTCTGCCGCACTCCACCAATCAGGCCTTTATGGTAAAGTGGCCAGACGGAAGCAATTCCTCAGTAAAAGGCACATGACAGCCTGCTGGGAGTTTGCCAAAAGGCACCTAAAGACTCTCAGACCATAAGAACCAAGATTCGCTTGGCCTTAATGCCAAGYGTCACGTCTGGAGGAAACCTGGCACCATTGCTATAGTGAAGCATGGTGGTGGCAGCACCATGCCGTGGGCATGTTTTTCAGCGGCAGGGACTGGGAGACTAGTCAGGATTGAGGCAAAGATTAAGTGAGCAAAGTACAGAGAGATCCTTGATGAAAACATGCTCCAGAGCGCTCAGGACCTCAGACTGGGGTGAAGGTTCGCCTTCCAACAGGACAACAACTCTAAGCACACAGCCAAGACAACGCAGAAGGTTCTTCGGGACAAGTTTCTGAATGTCCTTGAGTGGTCTAGCCAGAGCCCGGACTTGAACCCGATCAAGCATCTCTGGAGAGACCTGAAAATAGCTGTGCTTGAGAGGATCTGCAGAGAAGAATGGGAGAAACTTCCCAAATACACGTGTGCCAAGCATGTAGCGACATACCCAAAAAGGCTCTATGCTGTAATCGCTGCCAAAGGTGCTTCAACAAAGTACTGAGTAAAGGTACTGAATATTTATGTAAATGTGTTATTTCCGTTTTTTGTTTTTAATAAATTTGCTAAAAATTCTAAAAATCTGTTTTTGCTTTGTCATTATGGGATATTGTGTGTAGATTGAAGAGGTGKAAAAACAATTTAATACATCTTAGGACAAGGCTGTAACGTAAAAAAATGTGGGAAATGTCAAGGGGTCTGAATACTTTCCAAAGATACTGTATTAAGACACATTTTTACACACCCCAAAAATGCCTGGAATAACTCATCATCCTTAGTGAACATCTCCATCTATTCAATCCCAACCGATCCCAAACTGCTATACTSTATTCTGTATCGTTACTCCCTACTGCTGGTATTCTGGCTCATCTAGTCATTCAGAAACTTCTGTCTGTAAATGATTAATGTGAAGTCTGTTCTATTATGACCCAGAGCCAAAGATCCAGGAGAAACAGGGATGGTTGGGCAGAGGCCAGACAATAGGGGAAGGATCAAAGCAGAAATCAGTAARCACTAGCTTACTCTTGCCCTTTGAAGCCCCCTATCAATCATAATGGTGAAAAGTCCCCCTTATGGTTGCAGTGGCATCCTGCAGGGGCAGATGTTACAGGTGTTACTCATTGTTGAAGATGCCCTTAGGCACAGATCTAGGATCAGCTGGGATACACACAGATCCCAACCTTAAGCATTAGAGGGGGGGAATGCAAACTGACCTGAGATCAGTGTCTAGGCCTGAGGCATACTGCTGTTTGTGATGCCATTGCCTGCTGCAGTGCTATTGTTCACTCTCCACCCATCCACAGAGCAGGGATCTGAGAGGGCTGACAGATGAGGATATGTCAAGCTAGTGATCCTATACTCCGTCACTCTCCATTCCACCTACTAACACTAGACACTATCATGTCTGTGCACATGTTGGAGACCGCATTGACAGTAATGTAATGGGATGACATTCAGAGAACAAGATACCGAAACCACCATTCAGAGATTCAGATCAACGACAGAACATTTCTCTGATGCTCCTTGACAAGAGACTGATGTGATACTGTCTCTTTCTCCTTCACTTTCTTTCCTCTGTGCATTTTATATTAATCCGAAAGCTTTTGTTCATCCATAACTATTGTCTCTGGCAAACTTAAAAGTGCATACTGTATATACACACTGTATATGAGGCATACTGAATCAGTAGCCTGATAACCTCTGTAAGTCATCTGAAAATTCTGACTTGACAAATCTGCTTTCTCTCTCTTCTCTATCTCTCTGTTCTATTTGTCTCTCTCTCTAGCTCTCTTTYTTCTATATCTCTCTTCTCTCCGTTTCTTACTCTGTCTCTCTGCCATACTTGATTCCCTCGCATTCTGTTTCTGTCAATGGAAAGGCAAATAATTGCATTATGATGGCAGGCACTTTCCTCCTTTATGTAGAATATAATGCAACCAGGAAAAACGATGTTCCCACTGCCAGCAGTATTTATCTATAGTATAATGTATAGGCATAATCCCAAGCCACTATGGAGCTATCCGAGCTATCCTTACGCACAATGTGTCAAGCTGTCTCTAAAGTCGGGCTGCCTCTTGAAACGGCACCGAATTCCATACATAGTGCACTACTTTTGACCAGGGCCCAGTGTACTATGTATTGTATAGGGTGCCATTTGGGATGCAGACTTCTATTGACCTCTGTAAAGAACAACACAACACAGAAGCACATTTGTTCCCTGTGTGCACAAGTCATTGCGTTCCAACTCAAACAGCCTGYAGCTATACTTTTAGTGTGTCTGACGTGTTTAAGGATTACGTGAAGGGGACATTTGATCTGACTGTTCTGTCTAATGGGGGAACTTTCCCCTCGTATTATAATGCTACTCATTATCCTCCAGATAATAACAAAGTTCTATGTTGAATATTGTATTAAATGACTAGGTGTTTGTTTCGAATCTGTGCAGGCTTGCCAATGTCACATACATAGAATATTCCTCAAATGCATAGTTTAGTTTCGATATAGGGCTATAAAATGGAAAAGTTATAATTTACTAGGCAGTGTGCAGAGAAATTTCTACTCAACTCCAACAATAGGTGGTGTGATGTCACATGACATTGGTCAAACAAATAACGCAGTCCCATCTAAAACACATTACTGCTCTTCCCTCTCTACCAGCTCTCTTTCTCCTCTCCCTTCTCCCTTCCACGCTGCAGGGGGATGGAGCTTATTCACACAGCAGCTCTATTTATTCTACTCCATTATAAAACTACATCAAAAGGTCCAGGTTACCCTCAATGTGCTGTCATAACAATCTAATTTTCGCTCCCTGTGTCTGCAGGCCCTTTGTTATTATTCAAGTTCATGGAGACATTGGGTCAGTGGGGTACCTCGCAAATAGGACACATCCTTTTCAGCCTGAACGCCCTCAAAAGCCTAGGAGCACGTTGGGATAACTTCAATTTTTTTCCCAATCTTGTTTGTTATTGTGTGCTCTTGGCATTTTGGAGAGGAAATTATCTTTCGCAGACCCATTTGCATGCAGYGCTCTCAATCAGGTTGTGTTAGTTGAGTGGCCCTAGCCTGTTGCGCTCTTGTGTTGGTTAGGTAGCAGGCTGTGGTGTAGACACGGTGAATGGCACTTAATGGTTTGAGAGCTCTTCATATGAATGAGTACACGTAGATGTGTTTGCTTTTTCACAGTCAATTATCCTTTCCATTTGTAGATTTGTTTGCTTTTTCACAGTCAATTATCCTTTCCATTTGTACCATATGACGTACTTTCATATTTCAATTGTCTAAAGACTTTTTCCCCCAGTGATTTTTTTTCTTCTCCCTCAAGCCAAATATTATCTCCATCTATTATTGTGGTAGCCCCCAATATTATGGCATTGGTTGAAGCTCAATGTAAATTTCAAATCTCCCTACCATCATCTCTAAGCCAATATGACACCAATCTCAAAGAAAATTCACAAATCAATTTGGAGGTACACAACACACTCCCTGCCTCTCCTCATCAGCCGTCCGGCAGTTACCGAGAACCACATAMCAGATTTTTTAACAGGGTCATTAGCAATCTAGTTTTTAGAGTATTTTCTGCGCCTACCTAGACCATTGAACTTTAAAAAAAATGTCTGACAAAGTTTGTAAGTTTGTAGGTGCCAGTGRTGTAAAGTACTTAAGTAAAACTACTTTAAAGTACTACTTAAGTAGTTTTGGGGGGTATCTGTACTTTACTTCACTATTTATATTTGTCAACTTTTACTTCACTACATTCCTAATGAAAATAATGCAATTTTTACTCCATACATCCCTGACACCCAAAAGTACTTTTTGAATGMTTAGCAGTAGAGGACAATGGTCCAATTCACACACTTATCAAGATAACATTCCTGGTCATCCCTACTGCCTCTGATCTGGCAGACTCACTAAACACATATCTTCATTTGTAAATGATGTCCGAGTGTTGGAGATAGCCCCTGGCTATCCGTACATTTTAATTTTTAAAAATGGTGCCTTCTGGTTAGCTTAATATTATTAATACTTTCACTTTTAATACTTAAGTATATTTTAGCAATTMGAGTTACTTTTGACACTTACTATATATTTAAAACCAAATACTTTTAGATTTTAACTCAAGTAGTATTTTACTGGGTGGCTCACTTTTACTTGAGTAATTTTCTATTTAGCTATCCTTACTTTAACTCAAGTATGACAATTGGGTACTTTTTACACATCTGGTAGGTGCAAACGTTTATATTAAATGTATCGCTCTCAACATGTTAATTTCTGTCCATTAAGAACCAATGATGTGCTACCTTTTTGTAGCATTTCTCATTTCTGATAAKGCTAACATCTCAGCTGTATCTCAGAGTTCTAAACCAGGTACAAGCCACTTGGTTGCCGCGCAACAGCATCAGCTAGCTAACAGCTGGCTAGTAGCTGCAGTGGCGGTCGGTGCCGTTTAAGTWATTTTTTATTTTTTTGATGAGCATGGCCTTATTTCTATTAAAGCGTATTGGATGACTGCTGTTCATATTCCATTCACCCAGTTCAACGTAACATCGATAGGTTTAGACTACTACATGATAATCACATTTTCCCTACACCCATCATGAGGTTGCCACAATCTAGCCTATGAATGAAAGTTTACAAAGTAAGTGCACACTGGTCGAGATAAAAAATGTAGGTGACAGACAGTGACACATGGACAGAGAGTGACACATTCAAAACCACCTTGCACACTCTTTCCTGCATCTAGCTGATCTAGAGTGTAATCATTAGTCCAAAAGTAGCAAACAAGAGTTTTTCTGTTTCATTCCATTTGCTTCCATTTAAGAAAAGTTTTTCATCAGGATTGGCGGAATGAATACACCCCTGATCACTCGTAAACACAGTTCACTTTTTTTAGCCACCCCTGTATTCCTTCTCACATCTATGCGCTCTCCTCCTCTCACTTTTTCCCTTCGTTTGTGGACTTCAATGCACAACACATCAGCGTTATGTAACCAGTCGAAAAAAACTTTCCAAGCCAAATCATATCATAACCTCTACACACAGCCTACATCGTCATCACCATATTAGCTAAAGTAATGTCATAGTCAACATAGCTAATAGACCCAATGTGTTTGTAAACCCGCTACAATCATGCAGTAATGTTAGTGTATAGCAACAGTTACACTGGCGGACCCCGGTGGCAACACATTTGTAAAACCAAAAGCTTACCTTGACTTGGAAGTGTTCCAATGTTGTGCTGGATATTCATAACCAGCTAGCAAACATAGCATCCCTCCGTTTGGGCAGGGTGTTTGAATAGGCTAAAGTAAGTGAAACTGACAGTGAGAAAAAAAAGAAATCTCTCTCTATCTTCTCCTTCATATTTTAAGAAAKGAAAGTTCAAAACTGTTAAACTATTGTCTTTCTCTCTTTTTGAGTCAACTACTCTCCACATGTTATGCACTGCAGTGCTAGCTAGGTGTAGCTTATGTTTTCAGTGCTAGATTAATTCTCTGCTCCTTTAAATGGGTGGAAAACATGTCAGTTCAAGTGCTCTGATAGGTTGGAGGATGTCCTCCATAAATTGTTATAATTACTGTGTAAGTCTATGGAAGGAGGTGAAAACCATGAGTTTCCTAGGGTTTGTATTGAGGTCACTGTATCAAGACGAGGACAGAAGCTAGCTGTCCTCCGGCTACACCATGGTGCTACCCTACAGAGTGCTGTTGAGGCTACTGTAAACCTTCATTGCAAAACAGTATGTTTAAATAATTTATTTGGTGGCGTTATTATATTTAGTATAATTTTATCTAAAAAGGATCACTTAAATGTGGAGGATGGTCCTCCCCTTCCTCCCCTGAGGAGCCTGCACTGAGCAGCTGTAGCTAGCTAGCTAACACCAGTCAGATGAGAAGAAAGCTACAAGCAAAGGAAGCTCGCTAGCTAGGTATATTTTGCAATGGAAGGTTTTTCCATATGGCTGAAGACATMTGTGTAAACTAAATCAGATCACAAACAAATAAGCTAGGGAACGTCCTTGGCTGCTATAGCCAGTTAGCTAGCCAGCTAGTTAGTAGCTGCAAGCAAACAAGACTGTAGTACCATAGCTGTGCACCACAATCAATGTTGACAATATATCCTAGCTAGCTACAGTAAGTTACATTCTTCCATAAAGCTATGCTTAGCTAATTAGCTAAGTAAAGTTCATAGTYGACACCAAACTTTGGGAAACTGCCACACTGCTAACTTATGATACATTTCATGCAATAGACCCTGCTCATTTATCTAGCTACTATGGCAAAATACAGTTTTACTGGCTAGATAGCTACGTGTGTAGCCAGATGTCAGTTTCAGCACAAACACTGCTAGCTAGCCTACCTTTCCTCAACCAAGACCAGTATCTCACAAGTTACAACACAAACTGTAGCTGATAAAACAAAATGTCTTTCTAAGAAACAGCTTTAATGAATCTATCTCGGCCAATGCACATGCAAGTAGCGCAAAGGCTGTGCATTGCAGTGTGTACACATGCTAGCTGGCTTGATAATTAGCTAGATCGAGGCCGACACGTYGCTGTTCGAGCATCCAGAACAATTTCCAGCCCTTACCTTACGATTTATTAATTCAGTACACCCTCCTCTGTCAATGACATTTTCATACAAATTTGTGCTGTCTCAAATTACTTTTCAGTGTGTACACATCTGAAGTTTGTAAGCAAAATTAAGTTTACAATATGTATTTTCCAGAAGTTGAAGTTAGGTTAATTTTAGGTTCTGATTGAAAGGTGAAAATACAMATTTTCAGGAAGTTTAAAATATGTATTTTCCGGATGTTGAAGGTAGKTTTTTTTTWACGGATGTTGAAAATGTGTATTTTCCTGACATTGAAAACACGTATTGTCCGGAAGTGGAAAATACATATTTCCCGGATGTTGAAATCAGGTACATTTTCAGTTCTGAATGAATATTGAAAATCATTTCTCTAMTTTTTTTTACTGTAATGCACTCTGCAGTGTTCTACTGCAGTGGTTCTCAAACCTCTCCTCGGGGAGCCCCAGAAGTTTCAAAATGTTGCTGTAGCTCTGGGACTAGCTATGCAGGAGCTAGATGACAAATTGAGTCAGGTGTGCTAGCTCTGGAATAGATCAATTACATGGAACGGACTGGGTTCCCCATGGAGAGGTTTGAGAACCAGTACTCTACTGTACTGTAATGTGCTGTCCAAACTTGTGAAACATAGATGTCTATGATTGGTTCAGACTTGGACGTCTGTAGACGTTGAAATAAAGTCCGGACCAAATCTAAACCAAACATAGACATCTATGTTTAGGCCAAATCAAGGCCAGTCCGGAAATGGGGACCAAATTTGAACCAGACATAGACGTCTACAGAATGTTTCGAGAATGCTCTCCTAACCTGCTACGAAAAGTCACTTGTAGCGAAGTGCCGTCTTTTAAGGGAGTACCGTCCGTGGACATTGAAATCAAGGCCACCCMAAAAAACTGTCCAAACAGGACCACAAAACATGTTGGTGTAAGTCCCCTTAATGTGAAGTAAAAAACTCGAGGGGAGTCTAGGGGGACTCCCCCGGATTTGTGGGGGGGGGGTTCTTTCCAAATTCTCACTCAGCCAACCTGTTTAGTAATATGAGAGTCACTTACAGGAACTGGTATGTGCATAATGTAAAGTTGCTGTTGATATCCACCCTCCTCCCCTCTTTAAAGGGAGAATCCATATGCAAATAGCCATGTCTATGAAAGTAATAGCCTGGGTTCCGGTTTCCCTATAGCGATGGAACTTAAGCTCACGAGTGTTTTAACAATGCATCGTTTCTATAATGACCCGAAGTAATCACATGCTTTTCCCAAAACACCACATAGGGGGAACGTTCAATAAGTGCGTTGTTAGAGCATGTGTTGATACTGATAGGTTCCAAAGAAGGCATCGCTGCTCTCGGATCAGCTTTCTGCATTCAAATCTTACCTTAACATTAGATTTAGCCCTACCTAYATGTACAAATTACCTTAAAAAATACAAATACACATAACTTTAAGCTACATATTCATTTGACAGATTTGATGACTTGAGACTCCACTTGATAGAAAATAAAATAACTTGAGACTTGGATCCTCAAGACTCGGGACTTGGATTTGACTTGAGACCGATTACTTGAAATGATCTGGCCTGGTTTTGTAACGTTTTGTCATAAATTYTGTTGCACAGAGTTGCACTTGAAAAAAAAAACTGATTGGCTAGTGAAAGGCACACTCGACCCTCTGATTGGACCAGCATACTGTCAATCAAGCAATAATTACTAGCATAGGCTTACTGTTATTGGTATGTCAACATTGCTTAAAATAGATTACTTACTTATGAAGCTCGCGTTTGGAATTTGTTGTCAAAGTTAATTATTACATAATCTAAATGTGTTGTAGACAAAATAATGAAAGGGGCTGTTTGGTAGCCTCAATAAATAGACACAGATTTGTAGTTGAACAAGTCATTGCCTATATATWTTTTTTTAAACTTGCCTTGAAAAAAAAGACTTGACTTGCTCTTAGAATGCACGACTTGAACTTGAATCGAGACTCGACCCATTCTACTTGGCACTCGACTTTTGACCCTTGGACCTTATGACTTGAGACTTGCTTGTGACTCGAATAACAGTGACTTGGTCCCACCTCTTTAATATACAGTACTGCCCATTGATCAGCACAGCAATTGACCAAACAGGACCATGTTTTCAAAACGTATGTCAGTGTTACACAGGATAGCTAATGGTTGTTATGTTGGGCACCTAGTAACCAAAAAAATGACATGTATTGTTGAAATAAAGATTTAAGGAAATACAGACAGGCACCACATGACTACAAGAAAAAACAGCTCGCTCACTCGAGCATAATGGTCTGGTAAGTATAAGAGCAAAGCTTGCTTTCATATACTTAAAAAAAGCTTTAAAGGGTAGTGGAATGGGATTAGTGTGGTGTGTGAAGAATCCAATACTTTAACTTGTACGCAGTACAAATTACATTATTGTGGGTGCAGAATATGGCTATTTGAGAAGGTTTTAATGCTAAGCCACCTGTTTACACATTATTTGAAGTACAATAGACCAACAGAGCTCCTGTAGTAGGTCAAAGCTGTGTGCTGGAAGACCTTGGTAGAGTAGACATCATGAATTTCCTTTATTTTTTGGCTTCAGACCAATGCCTACTTCTCACTTAAAACATCTTTTTTTAATTATACTTTCAGTTGGTTTGTTGTTACTCCAATTGATTGATAATGTTGACGCAGGGAATATTTCATGGAGGAAAACTTATTTATGAGGATTTGATGTGAAGTGAAATGACTATTTAGTTCCTCTTCAGTGGGTTTTATAGGTCTGGTATTGATTTGTCCTCTTTGCCAAAATGCCACTGCCAGAAAACAACTTAACATAATTTGGAAGTTTTGCTCTTGTTTCAAATGTTTCGCAAACAGCAGAGGAGTGAATAATGATGTGGGAAGAATCAGAACAGTGAAAACTCTCTTTATCGTATTTGTTATTTTAATCAATCCTAAAAGTCCTCTATTAGCTTGTGTGTGTGCGTGCATATGCGCACATGTGTTTGTGTGAGAGAGAGGCAGAAATATGTAATGAAATTGAGACAAAGCAAGAGAGTGAAAACTAAAGAGGGGGGATAGTGAAATCGAGAGAAAGTGTGTGTGTGTGTGTGTGCTGTTTTCATGCGTGCACGTGTGCGTCTGTGTGTTTGTGTGCGTGCCTGCATGCGTATGTGTGTGTGCCGCCGCTTCACCCTCCAGCGCTCGACAGCTGTGCTGCTTCCTCTTCTCTGGTTATGGAGCGTGTATTATGGAAAAGCTCACCAATTAAATATTGAAATGACACAGAAATAAAGAGAATCTGAGGAGTGCGAGGAGTGTGTCCGACAACTGCTCCTAATTTGCAGGCACAATATGAAACCCATCACGCAAGTCATTTCTTTTTTTCAGACGGCTTCAGATACCTCTGTATGTTTGCATGACTGAAGAACGAACCAAGAAATAAACGTGTGGCTCAATTGGTAGAGCATGGAGCTTGCAACAACAGTGTGGTGGGTACGATTCCAGTATGAAAATGTATGAAATGCACTAACTACTGTAAGGCGCTCTGGATAAGAGTGTCTGCTAAATGACTCTAATGTAACATGAAGGAATTGTTATTATTGTCAACTTCAGTATCAAGCAGCATTGCCGCTTTTATATGATCTAGCATACTGTATAGGATCATAACATGCTCCTGGCCTTCCCTGGCCTATGACACAGTACACGTGTCATCTACATGGTGTAGATTAATTAAAGCTCTATCTATACCTGTAGGCAAATTCCTCAATATCATGACGTTGGTATGACATATAGTTCAAGTAATGAGTTCCCATTCTTCCTTAAAATTCTCTAAACCTACAGGCAGATACTCATTAGCTCACTCAAAGTAGAGATCCAACACACAGAACTAAAATGAAAATTCCTTTAGAGGCCACAATGGTGCATATATTCTCTTGTCAGGTCTCTTCATAGAAATATACACATAGATAGGACCTCTATAGGTTTTATTTATGCTACAAAGTTCTGCATCGTGTCACAACACTTTCCTGCATGTGCTCRGGATTTGTATATGTTTAGTAAACTACAAAGCCTTGCATCGATTCACAGCATTTCCCTGCTCTTTCACTGAGTCTCATTGGAAAGAGAATATGCTCTGGTCATGTCTCTAGGGCATCATTCCATATGCCGTTGTGTCCTCCTCATACAGTTGAAGTCGGAAGTTTACATGCACTTAGGTTGGAGTCATTAAAACTCGTTTTTCAATCACTCCACACATTTCTTGTTAACTAACTATAGTTTTGGCAAGTCGGAAAGGACATCTACTTTGAGCATGACACAAGTAAATTTTCCAACAATTGTTTACAGACAGATTATTTCACTTATAATTCATTGTATCACAATTCCAGTGGGTCAGAAGTTTACATACACTAAATTGACTGTGCCTTTAAACAGCTTGGAAAATTCCAGAAAATGTCATTGCTTTAGAAGCTTCTGAAAGGCTAATTGACATCATTTGAGTCAATTGGAGGTGTACCTGTGGATGTATTTCAAGGCCTACCTTCCAACTCAGTGCCTCTTTGCTTGACATCATGGGAAAATCTAAAGAAATCAGCCAAGACCTCAGAATATTTTTTTTAGACATCCACAAGTCTGGTTCATCCTTGGGAGCAATTTCCAAACACCTGAAGGTACCACGTTCATCTGTACAAACAATAGTACGCAAGTAGAAACACCATGGGACCACACAGCCGTCATACCGCTCAGGAAGGAGAATCGTTCTGTCTCCTAGAGATGAACGTACTTTGGTGCGAAAAGTGCAAATCAATCCCAGAACAACAGCAAAGGACMTTGTGAAGATGCTGGAGGAAACAGGTAAAAAAGTATCTATATTCACAGTAAAACGAGTCCTATATCGACATAACCTGAAAGGCCGCTCAGCAAGGAAGAGGCCACTGCTCCAAAACTGCCATAAAAAAGCCAGACAACGGTTTGCAGCTGCACATGGGGACAAAGATCGTACTTTTTGGAAATATGTCCTCTGGTCTGATGAAACAAAAATAGAACTGTTTGTCCATAATGACCATCGTTATGTTTGGAGGAAAAAGGGGAAGGCTTGCAAGCCAAAGAACACCATCTCAACCGTGAAGCACGGAGGTGGCAGCATCATTTTGTGGGTGTGCTTTGCTGCAGGAGGGACTGGTGCACTTCACAAAATAGATGGCATCATGAGGTAGGAAAATTATGTGGATATATTGAAGCAACATCTCAAGACATCAGTCAGGAATTTTAAGCTTGGTCGCAAATGGGTCTTCCAAATGGACAATGACCCCAAGCATACTTCCAAAGTTGTGACAAAATGGCTTAAGGACAACAAAGTCAAGGTATTGGAGTGGCCATCACAAAGCCCTGACCTCAATCCTATGGAAAATTTGTGGGCAGAACTGAAAAAGCGTGTGCGTGCAAGGAGGCCTACAAACCTGACTCAGTTACACATACACTCAATTAGTATTTGGTAGCATTGCCTTTAAATTKTTTAACTTGGGTTAAACGTTTTGGGTAGCCTTCCACAAGCTTCCCACAATAAGTTGGGTGAATTTTGGCCCTTCCTCCTGACAGAGCTGGTAAACTTCTGACCCACTGGGAATGTGATGAAAGAAATACAAGCTAAAATAAATCATTCTCTCTGCTATTATTCTGACATTTCACATTCTTAAAATAAAGTGGTGATCATAGCTGACCTAAAACAGGGAATTTTTACTAGGATTAAATGTAAAAAATTGTGAAAAACTGAGTTTAAATGTACAGTGGGGAGAACAAGTATTTGATACACTGCCGATTTTGCAGTTTTTCCTACTTACAAAGCATGTAGAGGTCTGTAATTTTTATCATAGGTACACTTCAACCGTGAGAGACGGAATCTAAAACAAAAATCCAGAAAATCACATTGTATGATTTTTAAATAATTAATTTGCATTTTATTGCATGACATAAGTATTTGATCACCTACCAACCAGTAAGAATTCCGTCTCTCACAGACCGGTTAGTTTTTCTTTAAGAAGCCCTCCTGTTCTCCACTCATTACTTGTATTAACTGCACCTGTTTGAACTCGTTACCTGTATAAAAGACACCTGTCCACACACAATCAAACAGATTCCAACCTCTCCACAATGGCCAAGACCAGAGAGCTGTGTAAGGACATCAGGGATAAAATTGTAGACCTGCACAAGGCTGGGATGGGCTACAGGACAATAGGCAAGCAGCTTTGGGAGAAGGAAACAACTGTTGGCGCAATTATTAGAAAATGGAAGAAGTTCAAGATGACGGTCAATCATCCTCGGTCTGGGGCTCCATGCAAGATTTCACCTCGTGGGGCATCAATGATCATGAGGAAGGTGAGGGATCAGCCCAGAACTACACGGCAGGACCTGGTCAATGACCTGAAGAGAGCTGGGACCACAGTCTCAAAGAAAACCATTAGTAACACACTACGCCGTCATGGATTAAAATCCTGCAGCGCACGCAAGGTCCCCCTGCTTAAGCCAGTGCATGTCCAGCCTGTCTGAAGTTTGCCAATGACCATCTGGATGATCCAGAGGAGGAATGGGAGAAGGTCATGTGGTCTGATGAGACAAAAATAGAGCTTTTTGGTCTAACTCCACTCGCCGTGTTTGGAGGAAGAAGAAGTATGAGTACAACCCCAAGAACACCATCCCAACCATGAAGCATGGAGGTGGAAACATCAATTCTTTGGGGATGCTTTTCTGCAAAGGGGACAGGACGACTGCACCGTATTGAGGGGAGGATGGATGGGGCCATGTATCGCAAGATCTTGGCCAACAACCTCCTTCCCTCAGTAAGAGCATTGAAGATGGTCGTGGCTGGGTCTTCCAGCATGACAACGACACGAAGCACACAGCCATGGCAACTAAGGAGTGGCTCCGTAAGAAGCATCTCAAGGTCCTGGAGTGGCCTAGCCAGTCCCAGACCTGAACCCAATAGAAAATCTTTGGAGGGAGCTGAAAGTCCGTATTGCCCAGCGACAGCCCCAAACCTGAAGGATCTGGAGAAGATCTGTAGGGAGGAGTGGGCCAAAATCCCTGCTGCAGTGTGTGCAAACCTGGTCAAGAACTACAGGAAACGTATGATCTCTGTAATTGCAAACAAAGGTTTCTGTACCAAATATTAAGTTCTGCTTTTCTGATGTATCAAATACTTATGTCATGCAATAAAATGCAAATTAATTATTAAAAATCATACAATGTGATTTTCTGGATTTTTGTTTTAGATTCCGTCTCTCAAGTTGAAGTGTAACTATGATAAAAATTACAGACCTCTACATCTTTGTAAGTAGGAAAACTGCAAATCGGCAGTGTATCAAATACTTGTTCTCCCCACTGTATTTGGCTAAGGTGTATGTAAACTTCCGACTTCAACTGTATATGGGTGTCACGCCCTGGCCTTAGTTATCTTTGTTTTCTTATTATTTTAGGTCAGGGTGTGACATGGGGGATGTTTGTGTGTTTTTTGTCTAGTCTAGTGTTTGTACTGTATAGGGGGTTTTGTAGAGTTCATGGGGTTGTGTTCAGTGTAGGTGTTTATGTAAGTCTATGGTTGCCTGGATTGGTTCTCAATCAGAGACAGCTGTCTTTCGTTGTCTCTGATTGGGAGCCATATTTAAGGCATTAGGTAGGTTGTGGGTAATTGTCTATGTTTGACGTTAGTAGCTTGTGTATGCACTTTCGTTTGTAGCTTCACGGTCGTTTGTTGTTTTTGTTTAGTTTTGTATTAGTGTTCGTGTTCTTTTCATCTTCAAATAAAGAAGATGTATTTATATCACGCTGCGCCTTGGTCCTCTCTCTCACAATACGAAGACGATCGTGACAATGGGACCATATGGTCACAGGAGATGGGAGAAGGGAAAGGGAAATATGCTACTACAGGAATTATATTGTGTTATTTCTACATTACCAATCATTTCCACCACCACTACTACTACTGATGCAAGTGTACACAGTCATTTCCGTGTAAAAGGACCCATGAGTCCCAACGTGAAGTTCACATTTCGGTTGAATGCATTCAGTTGTGTAACTGACTAGGTTCCCTTTCCTTTCCTTTTCATTGGAGCATGTCAAATTGGATGTCAAATGAAAGCTGTTTTTTAAGGCATTTGCAATAATTGTCCATCCTAAAAATAAGGGAATAAGCAAAAGCTTTGATTTCGTGTCAAAAGCTGGAAAAGGGGTCTTGGAAAACATACCAGAAAAAGTCTTAAAAGGTATTAGAAATACTTCAACTCACAATGTTGAAGACCCCTAACTAATATCAACACTTATATTAAGTTTAGGATCATTTGTTCTACCTTCTATAAGTTTAAGAAACATTGCCTTGTACCTTGAAATTCCATTACCAAAAACCTACATGCAGTGCCTTCAGAAAGTATTCAGACCCCTTGACTTTTTCCACATTTGTTACGTTACTGCCTTATTCTAAAATGCATTAAAATAAATAAATCCTCATCAATCTACACACAATACCCCATAATGACAAAGCAAAAAACGGTTCGAGAAATGTTTGCTTCTTTAAAAAAGTTTTCAGACCCTTTACTCAGTACTTTGTGGAAGCACCTTTGGCAGCGATTGTGCCTTGAGTCTTTTTTGGTATGACACTACAAGCTTGGCACCCCTGTATTTGAGGAGTTTCTCCCATTATTCTCTGCAGATCCTCTCAAACTCTGTCAGGTTGGATGGGGAGCGTTGCTGCACAGCTAATTTCAGATCTCTTCAGAGTTGTTCGATTGGGTTCAAGTCGGGGCTCAGGCTGGTCCACTCAAGGACATTCAGAGACCTTTCCCGAAGACACTCCTGCGTTGTCTTGGCTGTGGGTTGTCTAGGTCTAGGGTTGTTGTCCTGTTGGAAGGTGAACCTTCGCCACAGTGTGAGGTCCTGAGCGCTCTGGAGCAGGTTGTCATCAAGGATCGCTCTGTACTTTGCACCGTTCATCTTTGCCCCGATCCTGAATAGTCTCCCAGTCCCTACCACTGAAAAACATCCTCACAGCATGATGCTGCCACCACCATACTTCACTGTAGGGATGGTGCCAGGTTTCCTCCAGACGTGATGCTTTGCATTCAGGCCAAATAGTTCACTCTTAGTTTCATCAGACCAGAGAATCTTGTTTCTCATGTTCTGAGAGTATTTAGGTGCCTTTGGCAAACTCCAAGCGGACTGTTATGTGCATTTTACTGAGGAGTGGCTTCCGTCTGGCCACTCTATCATAATGGCCTGATTGGTGGAGTTCTGCAGAGATGGTTCTCCCATCTCCACAGGGGAACTCTAGAGCTCAGTCAGAATGACCATCGGGTTCTTGGTCACCTTCCTGACCAAGGCCCTTCTCCCCCGATTGCTCAATTTGGCCGGGCGGCCAGCTCTAAGAAGAGTCTTGGTGGTTCCAAACTTCTTCCTTTTAACAATGATGGAGGCCACTGTGTTCTTGGGGACTTTCAATGCTGCAGACATTTTTTAGTACCCTTCCCCATATCTGTGCCTTGACACAATCCTGTCTCGGAGCTCTACGGACAATTCCTTCGACTTCATGGCTTGGTTTTTGCTCTGACATGCACTGTCAACTGTGGGACCTTATATAGACAGGTGTGTGCCTTTCCAAATCATGTCCAATCAATTGAATTTACCATAGGTTGACTCCAATCAAGTTGTAGAAATGTCTCAAGGATGATCAATGGAAACAAGATGCATCTGAGTTCAATTTCGAGTCTAATAGCAAAAGTCCTGAATACATATTGAAATACGGTATTTCTGTTATTTAATTTTAATAAATCCAAAAAACAGTTTCTGCTTTGTCATTATGGGGTATTGTTTGTAGATTGATGAGGATATAAGAAATATATATACAAATTTGAAAAAGGGCTGTAACCTAACAAAATGTGGAAAAAGTCAAGGGATCTGAATACTTTCCGAAGGCACTGTATCTATCTATTAAGATATTTTCAAAAATGTTCTACCTCATGAGGAGTGTTGATAATGAAAGTTCACAGAAGTAACAAGTAAAGGTAGCCCTATCAATTAGTTTGGGTTTTCACTGATAGCAATTTTGTTTATTAATTATTATTTGATTAAAACTCAAAATTATGTTTCCAAATCAGTAAGACATTTCTGCAATTGAATTGGCTACAAAGGAGGATATTGCTGTCACACCCTGATTTTTTTTACCTGTCTTTGTGCTTGTCTCCACCCTCCTCCAGGTGTCGCCCATCTTCCTCATTATCCCCAGTGTATTTCTACCTTTCTACTTTTCTACCTGTACCTCTGTTTCTGTTGCCAGTTTGTCTTGTCAGGTCTTATTAGCGTGTTTTCCCGTCTCCCTGCTTTCTCAAGTTCTCTTTCCTAGTTTCCCCCGGTTCTGACCATTCTGCCTGCCCTGACCCCGAGCCTGCCTGCCGTTCTGTACCTGCCTGACTGACCCATTTACGAACCTCTACCTGTCCTGAACCCGAGCCTGCCTGCTGCACTGTACCTTATTGACTCTGCCCTGGAATACAGACCTCTGCCTGCCTTTGACCTGTGTTTTGCCTGCCCCCTGTTTGGGTCAATAATCATCTGTGACTCTAGCTGTCTGCATCTGGGTTTATCCTGAGTTCTGATAATTGCATATTTCTACCTTTGTCTACCTAATTAGGATACATTACCATAAAGACATAAACGACATTTATATCCATAATTATGCATGTATGTGTAGTACAGATCAGGGACACATGATGAAAGTCTGTTACCGCAATTCTGTTACCGGGTGTAAATCCTCTTCACTTACTGTAATTTAAGAACCAAAATATATATTTTTTAACTCAACGTGTCATGTCATAGCTGACACCCCATTATTTCTGCAGACATCTTTGAATCTTAATTCGGAGCAGATATTTAACAGAGTTTTGGGAAAACGTCACAAAAAGAGTGAGAGGATAAAGTACATTTTCCTACTGACTCTGTTATTTGAAAACACTCCAAGTGCAATCAGAGGTAAGGTTTGACCCAGTGTTTGTGTGTATCTCTCTCACACACACACAAACTCACATACTCAGGTGGTGAGGTATGGGGCTTGAGGCAAACTTTCTCAGCCAGGGTAAAAAATAACCTAAAATATTGACATTTTTCTCACCTCTAAGAAAACAGACCCACTGTGTGTGTTACATTCCTCCAAGCTTACCAAGTGACACGTTCAGGGTTTTGAAAAACAGATTGTACGTTTACAGCTTACTGCATATGATAATGCACATTGTGATTTGAGGAGGAAAATAGCTCAACCCCTTCATCCACGCAGAAGATATTATATGAGTGATATTGAAACATCTCAGTTATTCAAATCCAAATTCATAGAGCTATTTCTTCACACTAATGCGGATAGGAACCTTTATTCCTCCCTCTTACCAGTCCCCTTCTGTTGAGTGACATTGACTCAACCCACTCTCCAACATGACCCGATGACCTGACGTCGTAAATCTAAATCTAAAACGTAAGAGAAAGAGGCATTTATGACATCTCAATGAATGAGCTCCAGAAAAAATGTATCTATTAGCGTCTCTGAATCAGACGGGTATGGAGTAGACATGTACAGCTCAATCCCACCGTTTTCCATTGTATTAGCGAGGTTAGACAAGTGAGAGAGCAGTGAGAGCAGTGAGAGCGGGCAGCTGCATAATAATAATCTCAATAAGCCACAGAACATGGCCTGTAAATGATTATAGTTAGAGAGAGAGAGAAAGTGAAAGAAATATTCGAGGAGCTCAGGTGAGTGTGTGAATATATGTCTGTCTGTCTGTCTGTCTGTCTGTCTGTCTGTCTGTCTGTCTGTCTGTCTGTCTGTCTGTCTGTCTGTCTGTCTGTCTGTCTGT
>NC_036840.1:14000914-14073414 GCF_002910315.2 Salvelinus sp. IW2-2015 | reverse complement strand
AAAAGCTAAGAGGTACGAGTGTCAGAGATTGACACGACAACCAAAAGGTTTTATTTTGTTAGCTCAGTTGTGGCTTGACCAGAAAATATAAAAACATAGCAACAAAGAGAGGACCATTAGGACAACTCGAGTTGCTTTAGCAATGGAAAATGTGTTTCAAATGAGTAGACGACACTCACCAATAAGCCGTCCATCCTCAACAGCCCCCTCCTGTAGGCATTGCCATTGCTGTTCTGCTTTTCACCTGGCCACCTTTCCACCACATTCAGCAGCGTATTTTGCGCATCACGTAACCTATCCTCTGCACACAAAGAGTGGAAGCCTTTTCTGTTCACATAGTTGAAATCATTTTGGGATGGTGATTTTATGACAATGTGGGTGCCGTCTATTGCTCCGTTCATATTTGGGAACCCATTGAATGCATCATGGCAAAGAAACCCCTCTTGACTTGAACCTGTTGTGCAATGCTGTATGGAAACGGTGTGTTACTGTTCGTTTTGATGATGATTGCATCCAAAGCATTGGTTTATCAAGGGCTGTGAGATGCTGATCAGCAAGCTCTCTCTTAAAAGTGCACATTGCCAAAAACCCAAGGGTAGATAGCACTTGGATGTGCACCGGAATGGCACTGGTTTGACTTTTTAAAGTCTTAAATCCTTACAAAAAAATCCCATAAGATTGGTTTTGGGAAACAATATCTGTTGAGCCAATCTGTACTTTCTGCAGCAAAAGTAGCACCGGTCTCTAAAATCCCACTCTCTGTGAAATGCAGCATGCCTTCAAACAGAGCAAAATCAGCCATCTCTCATTCGATTTCCCATTATCTCAGTCTTTTATAGTATTTAACCAATGGTTTCACTTTCACACGTACCTCTAATTTAACAAATTACTGTATTTGATATTATTATCTTACCAAATGTACTGATGTGGTCAAATTATAGAGCATGTAAAGCAAGATATGTTGCATCAATTCACAATGGAAATACGATGAAATCTAAAAATGATTTAATTATTACTCTCACAATTTCACACATTTTCAACATACACTGAGTATACAAAACATTAAGAACACCTGCTCTTTTCGTGACATCGAATGACCAGGTGAATCCAGGTGAAAGCTATGATCCCAAATTCAATTGGTGTAGATGAAGGGGAGGAGACAGGTTAAACAATTGAGACATGGATTGTGTATGTGTGTGCCATTCAGAGGGTGAATAGGCAAGACAAAACATGTAAGTGCCTTTGAACCGGGTATGGTAGGGGCACCAGCTTATGTCAAGAACTGCAACGCTGCTGGGTTTTTTCAACCTCAACAATTTCCTGTGTGTATCAAGAATGGTCCACCACATCCAGACAACTCGACCCACCTGTGGGTAGAATTGAAGTCAACATGGGCCAGCATTACTGTGGAACGCTGTCGACACCTCGTAGGGTCCGTCGAATTGAGGCTGTTCTGAGAGGGTGCAACAATATTAGGAAGTTTTTTTCCCATTCTATGCTTAACAAGGAGTTCCCTTATTCCACCACTTCGCACTGTGAGTATGCACGGTCATGGCTGTGCGTAAATGTACGCACACTCTCAAGCAAACGTTCTTATTGATAAATCTCACACTTGCGTGGAAATGATACCACGCATGGTTTACCCACAGATGTGTGGCTTCACGTGATTAACAAATGAGGCCCCTGGTTCTCTGATATCTTCCTTCTTTTCTCTTCCTGTGGCAACCCAGCCAGAGGCCAGCCAACTGGCCAGGCGCTGCAATAATGGACACAACACAWCATCGGTAGGCAGTAACCATAAACCATGTGAGGTAGTTATATTTGTTAAGGAGAAACAATGTACCAGTTATGATGCATTCACAGTTTTTTTTTTATGTTTCCTGGAAATGTTTTGCCTGCAGGGGAAATATTGATAGGATTTCAACAAGATTGTTGTTTAATGTAAATATCGCTCATTCGGCTGTAGGGAATGGGTGATGTAAAAGATATAGATATCTGGCTGGGCCCTGGGTCTGGGGTTTGACCAGCTGCCTTGGACTTCTGGAAATGGCCTGCAGCACTGTGGGTGTGTGTGCAGTGGATACTTGGGATTTGGAGGTGAGGGTTCCCTAGTTCACGGGGGGGGGGGGGGGCGGGGGGGGGGTCATATAATTAATATACTAACCTAAACAATATATACTGACAAAAGCACATATCACAGCATACTACAGGTTATGGAGGGACTAACAATTTTGAGGGAGAGAATGACTTTGAGAAGGTCAGTTCTGGTGACTTTTTAAAAGGACATTCTACTCCTAAATGAATTTAAAATAAAATGATGCCTCAGCAATCAAGCAAACGGTCAGCTGCATCTCTTCTTTCAAAACGTATGTTTTTATCCCCCAACTTTTTGTTTAAAGTCAGACGCCCATGCAGAGATCTAAAACATAATTTCCTCCCCAGAAATGGGCCCAATAGCATATTGGTCCTTGGCAGGTGTGCTAATCAAATCAAATACAAGCCCTTTATTACGGCTAGGCGTCCCGCTAGCGGGATAATCATAAGAATTATGGAAATTAAACATTTAGGTACATGTAAGTGTCTTGTATCGGATGAAAGCTTAAATTCTTGTTAATCTAACTGCACTGTCCGATTTACAGTAGCTATTACTGCGAAAGCATGCAATGCAATTAAATATTTTTCCACCGGCACAGGTTAAAAAATTCACAAATAGCGATTAAATATTCACATACATTTTGAAAATATTCTTCTGATTTGTCATCCAAAGGGTCCCAGCTATAATATGTAGTGTCGTTTTGTTAGATAAAATCCTTCTTTCTACCCCAAAAAGTCAGTTTGTTGGCGCAATCAATTTGAGTAATCCACTCGTTCAACATGCAGAGAAAGGAGTCAAAAAATCTACCCCTAAGATTTGTTTCAACAAGTCAAAATACGTTTCTTTTTACTCCTCAGATACCCTAAAATATAATTAAACTATAATATTTCTTACGGAGGGAAGTATGTTCAATAGGAAACCGATTTTAGCAAGTGCTTCATAACACGCGCAAACATGAATTTCTAAGACTGTGTCTCTGTACTAAAACTGATATTTCTTATTTGTTTTTGAAGTTACAAGCCTGAAACCTTGAACATAGACTGCTGACACCCTGTGGAAGCCATAGGAATTGCAGCCAGGGAGCTAATTTCCAGTATGTCCTTATACTTCCCATTGTAAGAGCATGGTATCTCAAAACAAAAATTCTGGTTGGTTTTTCTTTGGATTTTCTCCTACCATATCTATTGTGTTATATTCTCCTACATTATTTTAACATTTCTACAAACATCAAAGTGTTTTCTTTCCAATGGTACCAATTATATGCATATCCTGGCTTCAGGGCCTGAGAAACGGGCAGTTTTGTAACGTTCGTCTTCCTCCTCRTCTGAGGAGGAGCAAGGATCGGACCAAAGCGCAGCATGGTTTGAATACATACTATCGTTTATTAAACGAAGATGAAAAAACACTTGAACAAACTACAAAACAATAAATGACGTGAACAGACCTGAACTTGAGAACATATAAAACATGAACGCACGAACAGGAACAAACGAACGAAACAGTATCGTGTGGCGAACAAACACAGACACAGCAACATAGAATGCCCACCCAGCTACCGAGAGGTAGCTTAGGACAGAGAGGTAGCTCAGGACAGAGAGTAGCTCCGGACGAAATGGCAGCTCCGGACTGAGTGGCAGCTCCTGACTGAGTGGCAGCTCATGACCTGAGTACAGCTCATGACTGGAGCAGCTCATGACTGGAGGGCAGCTCATGACTGGAAGGCAGCTCATGACGATGGAGTGACTGAAGCAGCTCATGACTGGAGGCAGCTCATGACTGGAGGGCAAGCTCATGACTGGAAGGCAGCTCATGACTGGAGGCAGCTCATGACTTGGAGGGCAGCTCATACTGGAGGGCAGTCTCAGAAGGAGGGCAGCTCATGACTGGAGGCAGCTCATGACTGGAGGCAGCTCATGACTGGAGGGCAGCTCATGACTGGAAGAGCTCATGACTGGAGGCAGCTCATGATGAGGGCAGCTCTGACTGGAGGCGGCTCATGACTGGAGGGCGGCTCATGACTGGAGGCGGCTCATGACTGGCGTCAGATGCGCGGCCTGGCAGCTCCTGACTGCGGTGCGGCTCTGGCACTCCTGACTGGCTGGCGGCTCTGGCAGCTCCGCTGCTGGCGGCTCTTGGCAGCTCTGACTGCTGCGCTCTGCAGTCTGACTGGCTGCGCTCTGCAGCTCTGACTGGCTGCGGCTCTGGCAGCTCCTGACTGACGGCGGCTCTATGCGGCTCCTGACTGCAGACGCTCTAGCGCTCCTGACTGACGGACGGGCTCTGAATGGCGCTGGCAGACGCGCTCAGATGGCGCTTGTCAGACGGACGGCTCAGATGGCGCTGGCAGCAGGGCAGCTCAGATAGCGCGGCAGGCAGGCAGCTCAGATTCGGCGCTGTGCAGGCAGGCAGCTCAGACGCTGGGCAGGCAGGCAGCTCAGACGACTGGGCAGCAGGCAGCTCAAGCCTGGACAGCAGCCACGGCGCTGGCAGGCAGGCAGCTCAGACCTGCTGAGGGCGCACAGTAGGCCTGGTGCGTGTTGCCGGAACTGGTGGTACCGGTCTTAGACACGCACCTAAGGCTAGTACGGGGAGCAGAACAGGCACACTGGACTCTCGAGGCACACTATACACCTGGTGTTGTACCGGCACTGTGTGTACCGGGCTGAGGCACGCACCTCAGGGCGAGTGCGGGAGAAGACGTGCGTAGGGCTCTGGAGACGCACAGTAAGCTTGTGCGTCGTGCCGAACTGTGGTACGGGCTGGAGACACGCCACCACAGGGAGAGTTGTGGAGAGGAACAGAGTTCTGAGAGCACGGAAGCCTGGTGCGTGGTGTTGCACTGGTGTTACTGGGCTGGGGCGAGAAGGTGCGCCGGATATACCGGACCGTGAAGGCGTACAGGAGCTCTTAGCACCAGCCTGCCCAACCTTACCTGGAATGCTCCCCGTAGCCAGGCCAGTGCGGCGAGGTGGAATAGCCCGCACTGGGCTGTGCTGGCGAACCGGGGACACCATGCATAAGGTGTGCCAGTTACACCGGCCCGAGGAGACGTACTGGAACCAGATATGTTGAGCCGGCTTCATGGCACCTGGCTCGATGCCCACTCTAGCCCGGCCGTTCGTGGAGCTGGATGTACCGCACCGGGCTATACACATGTACAGGAGACACCGTGCGCCTTTCGCACAACACGGTGTCTCCCGTACTCTTGCTCTCCACGGCAAGCCCGGGAAGTTGGCGCAGGTATCCTACCTGACTTCGCCACACTCCCTTTACCCCCCCCCCCCAAGAAATTTTTGGGTTTCTTCTCGGCTTCCTGGCCAGCCGTGTTCCCTCATAACACCGGTTCCCCTTCGCGGCTGCTTCCGCTCTCCTAGCTGCCTCCGCCTGTTCCCATGGAAGGCGATCCTTACCAGCCAGGATCTCCTCCATGTGTAGCAACCCTTTCCGTCCAACACCTCTTCCCAAGTCCATTCCTCCTGGTACCGCTGCTGCTTGCTGCTGCCGCTGCTGCCCGTTGCCGCTGCTTGGTCCGAGATTGGTGGGTGGTTCTGTAACGGCAGCCTTCCCTCTCTTCACGAGAAGAAGAGGGTGTAACAGGTGGACCAACGCACTAGCCAGTGCTCAACATGTTTAATAAAACGATAAACAGTGAACACTTAACACGATACAAAATAACAAATGTGGCAAACCGATACAGCCCTATCTGGTGCAGAGAAAACACAAAGACAGGAAACAACCACCCACCAACCCCAACACAAAACAAGCCACCTATATATGATTCCCAATCAGAGACAACACAAAACACCTGCCTCTGATTGAGAACCATATTAGGCCAAACATAGAAACAGACAAACTAGACACACAACATAGAATGCCCACCCAGCTCACGTCCTGACCAACACTAAAACAAGCAAAACACACAAGAACTATGGTCAGAACGTGACAAGTTTACTTTGGACACGTCATTCAGGCAGAAATTGAGAAAAAAGGGGCCTACCCCTAACCAACAATGCAGTTTTAAGAAAATAACCCCAAAAAAGTAAGAGATACGAATAACAAATAATTAAAGAGCAGTAGTAAATAACAATAGCGGGGCTATATACAGAGGGTACCGGTTCAGAGTCAATGTCAATGTGCAGGGGCACTGGTGTCAGGGTAATTGAGGTAATATGTACTTGTAGGTATAGTTATTAAAGTGACTATGCATAGATAATAACAGAGAGTAGCAGCTACGTTCCGGGGGGGCAAAGCAAATAGTCTGGGTAGCCATTTGATTAGCTGGGGGTAGAAGCTATTTAGGAGCCTCTTGGACCTAGACTTGATTCTCCGGTACCACTTGCTGTGTGGTAGCAGAGGGAACAGTCTATGATTAGGGTGGCTGGAGTCTTTGACAACTTTTAGGGCCTTCCTCTGACACCGCCTGGTATAGAGGTCCTGGATGGCAGGAAGCTTGGCCCCGGTGATGTACTGGGCCGTACGCATTACCCTCTATAGTGCCTTGCGGTCGGAGGCCAAGCAGTTGCCATACCAGGCAGTGATGCAACCAGTCAGGATGCTCTCGATGGTGCAGCTGTAAAACCTTTTGAGAATCTGAGGACCCTGAGGCTGAGGAGGAATAGGCTTTGTCGCGCCCTCTTCACAACTGTCTTGGTGTGTTTGGACCATGTTAGTTTGTTGGTGATGTGGACACCAAGGAACTTGAAGCTCTCAACCTGCTCCACCACAGCCTCGTCGATGAGAATGGGGGCGTGCTCGGTCCTCCTTTTTCTGTAGTCCACAATCCTTTGTCTTGATCAAATTGAGGGAGAGGTTGTTGTCCTTGCACCACACGGTCAGGTCTTTGACCTCCTCCCTATAGGCTGTCTCATCATTGTCGGTGATCAGGCCTACTGACGTTTGTGTCATCAGCTAACTTAATGATGGTGTTGGGTTCATGCCTGGCTGTGCAGTCATGAGTGAACAGGGAGTACAGGAGGGGGCTGAACACGCACCCCTGAGGGGCCCCCGTGTTGAGGATCTGCGTGGCGGATGTGTTGTTACCTACCCTTACCACCTGGGGACGACCCGTCAGGAAGTCCAGAATCCAGTCGCAGAGGGATTATTCCCAGGGGGGCGTGCACAGCCCCCTCCTGTACTTAGTGCTAAAATCCTTATTTAGTCCCAGGGTCCTTATTTTAGTGATGAGCAATAGAGATTGCATCATCTGTGGATCTGTTGGTGTGGTATGCAAATTGGAGTGGGTCTAGGGTTTCTGGGATAATGGTGTTGATGTGAGCCATGACCAGCCTTTCAAAGCATTTCATGGCTACAGACGTGAGTGCTATGGGTCGGTAGTCATTTATGCAGGTTACCTTAGTGTTCTTGGACACAGGGACTATGGTTGTCTGCTTGAAACATGCTGGAATTACAGACTCAGACAGGGAGAGATTGAAAATGTCAGTGAAGACACCTGCCAGTTGGTCAGGGCATACTCGGAGTACACATCCTGGTAATCCGTCTGGCCCTGCGGCCTTGTGAATGTTGACCTGTTTGAAGGTATTACTCACATCGGCTGTGGAGAGCGTGATCACACAGTCGTCCGGAACAGCTGATGCTCTCATGCATGTTTCAGTGTTACTTGCCTCGAAGCAAGCAAAGTTATTTAGCTCATCTGGTAGGCTCGTGTCACTGGACAGCTCTCGGCTGGGCTTCCCTTTGTAGTCTGTAATAGTTTGCAAGCCCTGCCACATCCGACGAGCATCGGAGCCGGTGCAGTATGAATCGATCTTAGTCCTGTATTGACGGCTTTGCCTGTTTGATAGTTCGTCGGCGGGCACAGCGGGATTTCCTATAAGCTTCCGGGTTAGAGTCCCGCTCCTTGAACGCGGCAGCTCTACCATTTAGCTCAGTGCGAATGTTGCCTGTAATCCATGTTTTCTGGTTGGGGTATGTACGTACAGTCACTGTGGGGACGACGTCCTCGATGCACTTAATGATAAAGTCAGTGACTGATTTGGTGTACTCCTCAATGCCTTCGGAATAATCCCGGAACATATTCCAGTCTGTGCTAGCAAAGCAGTCCTGTAGTTTAGCATCTGCTTCATCTGACCTCTTTTTATAGACCGAATCACTGGAGCTTCCTGTATACATTTTTGCTTGTAAACAGGAATCAGGAGGATAGAATTATGGTCAGATTTTTCAAACCAGTGTAATGTGTGCTCTCCGTCTGGTCTTGGTCAGAACCCGTGCTGCAGCATTCTGTATGTTTTGCAGTTGACCATTGGCTTTCTTGGGTAGACCAGACAGGAGAGCATTACAGAGTCTCTCTGTATCAGCCTGAGAGAGAAACGGCTGCACCTTGGCAATATTTTCCCGTTACTGCATTAAGAATATTGTACAGTAACTGGGCATGCATATTTCTCTCCTCCAATTTGAATGCACCTCTGATTTTGCTGTTGCTTACTCATTTTGTTGGCTGAAGAAAATTAAATGTGGACAACAATTTTTCAGCAAAAGGTGCATCAGCTCCTCCTAGCTCTCATTTGGATCATAACCCCTGTGTGTGTGTGTGTGTGTGTCAATAATCACTCCCATCTCCTGATGCCTAACCTTGGAGTTACCTTGTGCTCAGAGGTGTGTGTGAGAGGAAGAGAAGAGAGAGAAAGCGATAGGGCGAGAGAAAGAGAGACAGGGAGGAGGACGGGGTGTGTATTGAACACACACACACACTAAGATAACACATACAGGGTTTGGGGAGACATCCATATCAATCAAACAACAGGGAAAGGGAAAGGGGGATACCTAGTCAGTTGTCCAACAGAATGTATTCAAATGAAATGTGTCTTCCGCATTTAACCCAACCCCTCTGCTGCCTTAATCGACAACTACGTCTTCGGCGCCCGGCGAACTGTCCTCCTGAGAGCTGAAATTCAGACACACACAGGCAAAAAGATACACATTCATCCCCCCCTCACACATACACACACCTCCCAGGTACTCAATGCACTGGTCGATTTACCAGTGTGATCCCAGGGTGTGTGTTGTGCTCCATTAGGTCTGGTGGTAATGAGCTGAGAGTGACTCCCTGTGGCTCAGGCAGGGGAGCCCGATGGCCGCTGTGTGTGTGTGTGTACAGGCAGGGGAGCCTGACGCTCGCTGTGACTGTGTGTGTGATGGAAGGGGCACCCAGCAGTCACAGCCTCTTTTGCACTGTGTGAGTGAGTGAGTGTGTGTATTGAGAGCCTCTTATGCAGCTGAGCTAGGCAGCAGGGGCTTCAGTGGAACCATGCATGAAAATGAGCCTGAGCAGAGCAAAGCAAAGCAGGCTGGGAGGGGTTGAATGGCACCACGCTGTGTATGTGTGTGTGTGTGTGTGTGTGTGTGTGTGTGTGTGTGTGTGTGTGTGTGTGTGTGTGTGTGTGTGTGTGTGTGTGTGTGTGTGTGTGTGTGTGTGTGTGAGATACATTTATAAAGAAAGAGAAAAAAGAGAGAGTGGGAGAGAGAGAGAGTGGGAGAGAGAGTGAGAGAGAGAGTGGGAGGTGAGAGAGAGATGGGAAGGCTGTAACCTCACTGTACCCCATAAGCTGCACTTGGGATCCTACAGTAGTCAAGCCAAAGAGTTTTCCGAGCTCTAGAGCTACTGGAATGTGTGTACTTAGAACGGTCGACTTTGTGAGACTGCAGTGTACAAACAACATGATGCAAGAACCCGCTCAGACCAAAGCCTTTTGTATGTTTAGCTGATCTCAATGTTTATGAATCTGTGTCGCATCTTTGCATTGTGAATCTATTTTTCAAGTGAGCCGAAATATTGTTGCTGGCATTCAGTTGTAGAAAGGCTGCTTTAATTGAAATCTTTGTTAACCCTTTCCAAGAAAATGGGCAATGAATCATTTGTTTAAAGTCTGCTAGTTATTACACTGTCAAACATGAACGTTTTATGCACAATATTCTCAGCTTGTCTGAGAAGCTCGCTCTTTCTCCATCCGTTCTCTCAGCGTGAGTCCAGACAAACAGCATTGCTTCCAACAGCACGTATTCTCCACTACCACACTACCACCCACACAGACGTACAGTACAGTAGGCCTACACCCCCCTCCAATATATATATATATATAAAATGGACTGGTGTGTGAAGAGAAGAATAGAGAAGCTGTCATACAAATATGAATTCATAAGCAGAAAACGCACTTCACTAGATGGCTGACAATGGGTTGAGTATGTAAATGTAATAGAACCTAGCTAGCCAAGTTCAAATAAATATTTAATTGCACATTACACTTAATGGTTGGCTGGCTGCTCGCTGATGAGGGGAATATGTAACGCGTCTCTGATCACTGAACACTAAGCCCTGCTGAAATGGTGGGTATTTCACATGAAAGGATGACATTACAGACACAAATTGCAGCAAATAGGCTACAGAGATGTTGCCTTGTTAATGACGGCTATGATTTGTTTATGTATTTTCATGATGTGTAAGCTAGGATGCATTAGCATACTGCTAAAGGTTGTAGTTAATGAATGTCCATGTACGGCTCAGCAATGCATTAGCTGTAAGCAATTGAAGCTATAGCTGGTTTGGTAAAGTGAATGAGTACAATGGATACAGAAATACATAGACTGTACAATGAGTGAAAACAAGAATTATAGCACATTTTCCCCCAACATTAGACACCCCCTAACTTCGGACACACTAGCGGTTGGAGGACTAAATCACCTCGAGCTCAAAATGTAAATGAACTGGAAAATAACAGTACGTTTTGCGACTAAATAGTGCAGTACTGTATCTACTGTGCCTGCCATGGGGTTCCCCTTCACCAGACAGAGGCTGATGAAATACGCAAACAAAATATGTATTTGGTGTTCTATGTGTATATGTATGTAGAATGCTGGACTGACTGTTCTCAATGTGTGTGACGTAAACGTGGATGTGTATGGTGATCACAAAATAAAAATGTTCATCCTGGATGGACAATTTCTATTCTATTCTAGGTTTAGGCACTGGGGCAATCCTACCACTGGTGAAGAGGTGATGGGAAATGTTCAGGAGGCACAAGAACCTGAGCATGAGGAGGCCGGACACCCTGGACAGGGAGAAGCTGTGTGTGCCACCAGTCCAACAATGGACACCTTCTCCACTTCTTATGAGAAGCACTTGGAGGAGAGTGGGTTGAGGGAAAAACCCAGACATATCTATAACTGTGATGAGTCTGTGTTTCATAGCGACCAGAGCAGGCACAAAGTGCTGGCTCACCGATGGGCAAAACATGTGTACCAGCAGGCTCCGGGGACCAAGGAGTACATCACAGTGCTGGCCTGCTGCAACACAGCTGGGGAGGACATCCCCCCTTTTAACATCTATCCCAAGTGTTTCCCCAGTTCCCCCCCCCCCACCCCAAGCCTTGTAAGGAAGGTTCAACATTAGCTACATTGACAGGGACCTGTTCAGGAAGTGGTTTCAGCATGTCATTAAGCATGCAGTAAAGGAACGCCCTCTCCTTCTCCAATTCAATGGGCACAGGAGCCACATGGACCCGGAGGTGCTCGGGGGGGCACTAAGGGAAAAGGGTTACGCTTCTTTGTCTTCCACCACACTGCCCCCATGTCCTGCAGCATCTGGACGTGAGATACTTTGTCCTTTTAAAGGCTGGGTTCTCCAAGGTAGCTGGAGACCTCAGCCATTTCGACTACTCCGACATGGTAAACAAATCAGAATTTACCAGATTATTCCGCTACCCATACCAGCGCTGCAAGGACATGCTCTATGTGATGGAAGGGATTAAGAAGTGTGACCTCTTCCCTTTTGACACTTCAGCCATTGAAGGATCCTGTTTAATCCCGTCCCGGTCCCTACCGGGTCACAGCACCGCCTCTCCTGAAACCAGCAGCACTGTGCCGTCCACCAGCACACCCTCCCCATCCTCAGCCCCTGCTCCAGGCCTAGCCGTAGAAGAGCACCCCATAATAGAGGGGGAGCTGATAGCGAAGGACCTGGGGCACATCCTTACCATCCTGAGGTATCGGCCAGACCAATACAGAAAACTCCCTGTGGTCGCCACATGCCTCTCTGGGGAGGAATACGTGTGCCAGTGACAGGAGAGGGCTGAGAAGGAGAGGGCCGAGGCAGAGGAGAAAGAGTGTCGGGCAGCCCTCAGAACAAAGAAGGCACAGGAGAGGGCTGCCATGGATAAGACCATCGATGCCATCGCCTCTGCTGGACCCCCACTGGAACCACTCTTGACAGCTGCATCACCACCGCCAGTGCCTCCCTGTGTGCAACACCTGTAGTCTTATCCATGGCAGCCCTCTCCTGTGCCTTCTTTGTTCTGAGGGCTGCCCGACACTCTTTCTCCTCTGCCTCGGCCCTCTCCTTCTCACTGGAGCTCCCAGCTGTAGAAGAAGGCTACGTGACTGCTCTCCCGGCCACACCATCGTCGGCCCCTCAACCCCACCACTACCAACACCAGGTCCTCCAAGCCATCGGTGGTTTCGTCCACCACCACTACGATGCACACCAGCCCCCCTGTCTTTCAACACCGAAGCGGCCTCCTCTGGACCAACTGCCTCCTCCATCTCACCTGGTCACCACCGCAGCAGGCTCGTCTTGTGTACCTGCCCCCTGCAATTTAAATATAGCCACATGTTAAATTCTGAAAAAATACTGTTTATTGGTTTTATAAAACTGTTATGTTTAAAAAAATATTATCTTTACATACAATATCTACAGTCCATAGCACCAGCCCACAAGTCAGGTCCACCTCCTCCAAAACTTCTGCAGCTTCATCCAGTGGATGATGTAAAAAAAGTTGAAAATGGTTAGAAGAAACATGCTCTGTCTAACACGACTTTTTCTCTCAACTGCAGTACAGAAAAGGAAGAGAAAAGCTCTCTGTCACGCCACCCATGGCACCACCCTTAGGTAATTCATAATCTGTTTGTTTTTTGTCTCGCTCAGCTTTATCAATTACTATTGTTGCTATAGTACTTCTACATTTGCAAACCATGTCAATCAATCTTATTGCATGATCCATCTGTAAGCTCCCCGCAGGAGTGCTGTGACTTCTGCCAGCATTAGTTCCACTACAGGTGTGTGCAGTGGGATCCAGAGTTGGTGATGGAGCTGGATGTTTATCGTGATTTCTGTGACAATATAGGGATGGAGGTTGAGATTTAATTGTTTATCATTTGTAAAAAATTTAAAATAAAATAAAAAATGTAATACAGTATATACAGTACCAGTCAAAAGTTTCAACATTTTTTCTTAATTTTTCTTAATTTTTACTATTTTCTACATTGTAGAATAATAGTGAAGACATCAAAACTATGAAATAACACATTTGGAATCATGTAGTAACCAAAAAAGTATTAAACAAATCAAAATATATTTGATATTTGAGATTCTTCAAAGTAGCCACCTCTCAACCAGCATTCTCTCAACCAGCTTCACCTGGAATGCTTTTCCAGCAGTCTTTAAGGAGTTCCCACATATACTGAGCACTTGTTGGCTGCTTTTCCTTCACTCTGCAGTCCAACTCATCCCAAACCATCTCAATTGGGTTGAGGTTGGGTGATTGTGGAGGCCAGGTCATCTGATGCAGCACTCCTTCACTCTCCTTCTCAGTCAAATAGCCCTTACACAGCCTGGAGGTGGGTTGGGTCATTGTCCTGTTGAAAAACAAATGACAGTCCCACTAAGCGCAAACCAGGGATGGTGTATTGCTGCAGAATGCTGTGGTAGCCATGCTGGTTAAGTGTGCCTGGAATTCTAAATAAGTCACTGACAATGTCACCAGCAAAGCACCCCCACACCTCCTCCTCCATGCTTCACGGTGGGAACCACACACGCGGAGATCATCTGTTCACCTACTCTGTGTCTCACAAAGACACAGCAGTTGGAACCAATCTAAAATTTGGACTCCTCAGACCAAAGGACAGATTTCTACCGGTCTAATGTCCATTGCTCATGTTTCTTGGCCCAAGCAAGTCTCTTCTTATTACTGGTATTCTTTAGTAGTGGTTTCTTTGCAGCAGTTCGACCATGAAGGCCTGATTCACTCAGTCGCCTCTGAACAGTTGATGTTGAGATGTGTCTGTTACTTGAACTCTGTGATGCATTTATTTGGGCTGCAATTTCTGAGGCTGGTAACTCTAATTTATCCTCTGCAGCAGAGGTAACTCTGGGTCTTCCTTTCCTGTGGCGGTCCTCATGAGAGATAGTTTCATCATAGCGCTTGATGGTTTTGATGACTTGATGACTACCTCATGAAGCTGGTTGAGAGAATGCCAAGAGTGTGCAAAGCTGTCATCAAGGCAAAGGCTGGCTACTTTGAAGAATCTCAAATATAAAATATATATAACACTTTTTTGGTTACTACATGATACCATATGTGTTATTTTATATTTTTGATGTCTTCACAATTATTCTACAATGTAGAAAATATATATATTTTTTAAGAAAAACCCTGGAATGAGTAAGTGTGTCCAAACTTTTGACTGGTACTGTATATTTATTAAACCCACCTTCTGTGTTTCTTCCTTTACTTTCCAAGTGCATCTCTGCAACACAAACTCCAACACAGTTGTCACGTTCCTGACCTGTTTTCCCTTGTTTTGTATTTATTTAGTATGGTCAGGGCGTGAGTTGGGTGGGTTGTCTATGTGTTGTTTTCTATGTTGGGGTTTTGTGTGTTCGGCCTGGTATGATTCTCAATCAGAGGCAGCTGTCAATCGTTGTCCCTGATTGAGAATCATACTTAGGCAGCCGGGGTTTCACGTGTGTTTTGTGGGTGTTTGTTCCTTGTTAGTGTTTCGCCACACGGGACTGTCACGGTAGTTTCATTTTGTTATTTTGTATCGCATATTTGTTTTCGTGTTATTAAATTACCATGGAAACCAACCACTCTGCATATTGGTCCGATCCTTCTCGCCTCTCCTCGTCCGATGAGGAGGACGATATAGACTATCGTTACAACAGTGTTTTCTTTGTTTTTGTCAATGCACATCACTGAAAGTTTTATTTGATGTTAATTATTCGTAGTCATTTATATTTTAATATTAAACTGTTAACTACTTTCTCAAAACATACATTTTATCTGTAAAATAAATTATGAGACATCAAAAAGCTGATAGTAGTATTTCCACTGAAATGTCAAACATGCTAATTGCTAACCGGTTAGCTAACATTTTACGACACCAATAATCACAAAACAGTGACGGCTTGATCACAGGATAACATTGAAGGTAATTAATATCTTAAACGCTGCTGATAATACGGGGTTCCAAGCTACATTATAAAAAAGCAGTATTACAAAACGCTCAAGGAAAACAATAAAGTCAAGGACTTATTTCCGGAGTGGCCCTGCCTAGTTGGATGGGCTGGGCCAATGGCCTTGGTTGGAGGTCTGACTATGGGAATCATATGGCTCATTCTGTATATGCCTCATATGGCAAGGGTTCATGAGTCACCCAGAATGCATCAGTGCATAAATGTGGATAACTTATAACAACATTATAAGTATGGGAAAAGCATACACCTCTACAGTCTCGTTGGCTAGATCATATATAGATGGATCATCTACAACAGATTAAAAATTGACCTTTATCCTGTGAATGAACCTCGACGACGACAGACAAACATTTAAACGTTCAATGACTCCCTGTGCACGGTCAACAGGCAATGTAGAGCGATGCAATTCGCTCAGAGTAGACCTCCTTTTCGTGTCGCTACACGACGCTCGATGCCCTGTCATCCCAGAATCAGTGACCTTTTAACAGAGTAAAGTCTTAAAGTAAACAAGGTAACGACCAACATGAGTAATGGCTGGCATTTTACTCTCAGGCTTGTTGTGTAAGAGTGAAGATTTACACTTTGGGAAATGCTGCGCTTCAATGTTTTAGAGACACATCAATCAAATGAAAGCTATTTCAGCCTTTCTCTATATAGACACCTGTTCAAGACTTCTAACACTTATACCACACTGAACAAAAATATAAACACAACATGCAACAAAATAGTTTACTGAGTTACAGTTCATGTAAGAAAATAATAAATTCATTATGAACTAATCTATGGATTTCACATGACTGGGAATACAGATATGCATCTGTTGGTCACAGATACCTTAAAAAAAGGTAGGGGCGTGGATAAGAAAACCAGTCATTATATGGTGTGACCACCATTTGCCTCATGCAGCGTGACACATCTCATTCGCATAGAGTTCATCAGGCTCTTGATTGTGGCTTGTGTAATGTTGTCCCACTCCTATTTAACGGCGGTGCGAAGTTGCTGGATATTGGTGGGAACTGGAATGCGCTGTCGTACGCGTCGTTCCAGAGCATCCCAAACATGTCTCGTGAGTATGCAGGCCATGGAAGAGGTGGGACATTTTCAGCTTCCGGGAATTGTGAACAGATCCTTGCGACATCGGGCCGTGCATTATCATGCTGAAACATGAGGTGATGGTGGCGGATGAATGGCACGACAATGAGCCTCAGGATCTTTTCACAGTATCTCTGTGCATTTAAATTGCCATAGATAAAATGCTATTTTGTTTGTTGTTCGTAGCTTATACCTGCCCATAGCATAACCCCACCCCCACCATGGGGCACTCAGTTCACAACGCGACCACACATCGCCATACACAGTGTGCTCTCTGCCCGGTACAGTTGACACCACGATTCATCCGTGAAGACCACACTTCTCCAGCATGGCAGTAGCCATTGAAGGTGAGCATTTGCCCACTGAAGTTGGTTACGACGCCAAACTACAGTCAGGTCAAGACCCTGGTGAGGACGACAAGCATGTATATGACCTTCCCTGACACGGTTTTGACAGTTTGTGCAGAAATTCTTYGGTTGTGCATACCCACAGTTTCATCACTTTAATAATGCCACTTTAAGAATGTTTACATATCTCGCATGACTTATCTCATATGTATATATTGTATCCTACACTATCTATTCTATCTATTGCATCTTAGCCGCTCTGTCACTGCTCATCCATATATTTTATATCTATACATTCTTATCTCATTCCTTTACTATATTGTGTGTATTAGGTTTTGTTGTGGAATTTGTTAGATATTAGGTTTTGTTGTGGAATTGTTAGATATTACCTGTTAGATACTGCTGCACTGTCAGATCTAGAAGCATAAGCATTTCGCTACACTCTCAATAACATCTGCTAACCATGTGTATGTGACCAATAACATTTGATTTGATCAGCTGTCCAGGTGGCTAGTCTCAGACGATCTACCAGGTGAAGAAGCCGGATGTAGAGGTCCTTGGCTGGCATGGTTACATGTTGTCTGGGGTTGTGAGGCCAGTTGGATGTCCTGCCAAATTCTCAAAAAAAAAGTTGGAGGCAGCTTATGGTAGAGAAATGAACATCCAATTCTCTGGCAACAGCTCTGGTGGACATTCAGCTCATGAAACATGGGACGAACACTTTACATGTTACGTTTATATTTTTGTTCAATGTAATAGTAGCTTGTTATCTCTTCACAACATGTTTTACAAAAGGTTTCACCATTAACATCTTAAAAACTGGAAATATTGTATGTTGGTGAGTGCTGTGCATGCTTACCCATAAATGCGGGCATCCCACACACTAGATTCATATCCACCATTTTACTCTGCAGGGGCTCTGATTGAGATTCCTCCTTATTAAAAACCCTCTCACTGCCTGGCTGCCTGTCTGTCTTTGGAAAGAACCACCGTTGGCTGGGGCGAGGGGGTTGCTGTGGGGAGCTCTTTTGAAGTTGTGAACTCCTAATTTGTTTTGCCTAGTAGGCTGCCAAGTGGAACATTTTCAAAATCCTCTTTTAAATCTTTTCGTTGAGAGAAGTCAATTCAGCATAGATGCTCTATAGTTGGAGGGAGGGAGGAGATGAGAGGGGGATGCCGGTGAACCTCTAGAGATGGAAAACAACAGGTGGAGCAACAGAAGTTTGGTACCTGCTCAAACAACTTCACTGATCTGTACAACGGAGTTGAGTGTACAAAACATTAAAAACACCTTCCTAATATTGAGTTGCACCTGTCCCTTTTGCCCTCAGAACAGCCTCAATTCGTCAGGGCGTGAACTCGACAAGGTATCGAATGGCACACATACACAATCCATGTCTCAATTGTCTCAAGGCTTAACAATCCTTCTTTAACCTGTCTCCTGCCCTTCATCTACACTGATGGAAGTGGATTTAACAATGACATCCATAAAGGATCATAGCTATCACCTGGTCAGTCTGTCATTGAAAGCAGGTGTTCATAATGTTTTGTACACTCAGTGTAGCTCTCTCTCTGTGTAATGAGGTAAACAGGTGGGACCATAGCAACCAACACATTAGAATATCCCAACCCCTCCTTTCCTCTCTCTGTGTATTTTCCTCTGTGTGTACCAGTATCCAGAGCCTGTGTGTGGCAGAAGTAATGGGCTTTATAAAAACACATAGTCCCCACAGCCCACCACGCTTAGCTTAGCGGAGCGGCAGAAGCTTTAGGAAAGAGAGGTCTGCTGCCCGGAACAAGGTTTAATGGCCAATTAACATTTCTGTAGCGAGCTGAGCCTCAATGGGAGCCCAATTCTTTCTCTCCGATAAACAAGAAGAGCTAGGGCTCACCAGAGAGATGCCTGGGCTGTGGCTCTCCTGAACTACTCAGTCGTCAACTCAGCCAGAGAGGGTTAGGACATAAAAAGCGCTTTGAAACACTGCCAGAACACACTCTGACACTATTAGCTAGAGTTTAGGACGAAGCCAGCATGTTAAAGGGACAGCTAGTATTTTTATGGTAATAGTGATGGGATAGAATGTGGTTCACTAGTTGAGTTTAGTTAGCACCCAACACTGTTAATAGAAACACAAGGGAGGCAAAATTAAGTCTGCTGTAGTTGAGGAACAATATCTTTGTACTCAAATAAAAAGTACATGTTTAATTCAGTTCAGTTCCAAAATCCAGCAAGAAATAAAGAAATATGCAGACAATTTTAATAACCCAGCAGCAAGAAATCAAATAAGGATTCATTTCCCCTGCATTATAATCCAAAGGAAAGTCATGTTAAGAAGAATGAATGCAATATTAGGCTAGTGGCAAGGCTTCCAACATTTTGAGATACTGTCACGCCCTGACCATAGATTGCTTTGTATGTTTCTATGTTTTGTTTGGTCAGGGTGTGATGTGGGTGGGCATTCTATGTTGTATGTCTAGGTTGTCTATTTCTGTGTTTGGCCTGGTGTGGTTCCCAATCAGAGGCAGCTGTCTATCGTTGTCTCTGATTGGGAGCTATACTTAGTTAGCCTGTTTTCCATTGTGTGTTGTGGGTGATTGTTTTCTGTTTGTGTGTATTGCTTGCAGAACTGTTTCGTTTTCTTTCTCGCTCTTTATTATTTTTTGTCAATTCAGTGTTCAGTTTATTTTGTTTATTAAAATGAACACGTACCACGCTGCACCTTGGTCCTCCTCTCCTTCCACCAACGAGAATCGTTACAGATACTCCCACCCAAGTTAGAAAAAAACACACCCATGTTTTTTCACATTTCTAATGTCTCCCATTTATGAAATGGATGACTGTGAAAAAAATGTTTTACTGCAAAAGTGGTAAAATTGATAGATATTGTGACACACCCACTAAACAAAAAATGTGCAGAATAATGCCTTGGTGGAGGGGGGATGGGCCACATAAGCTCATGTAACCCAATATTGCAAGCTCTAATATTGCACAAATTTGGAATACAAGTAGTTAGTTGTCTGCCCTACATACACAAACAAACAGCATTAGGATGTCTGTCACGACCGATGCTGGAAGAAGACCAAGGTGCAGCGTGGTGAGCTTACATTTCTCTTTTTAATAAAATGTTGCCAACAAAACAACAAACGAAAAACAACCGTGAAGCTTACAGGGCATTAGTGCCACAAACAAAGTTAACTTCCCACAATGACACAAGGGAAAAAGGCTGCCTAAGTATGATTCCCAATCAGAGACAACGATGGACAGCTGTCCCTGATTGAGAACCATACCCGGCCAAAACATAGAAATACACAAACCTAGAAAACAGAACATAGAATGCCAACCCCAAATCACACCCTGACCAAACCAAAATAGAGACATAAAAAAGGCTCTCTAAGGTCAGGGCGTGACAATGTCTTAAAATCTCTTAGATGTAAAGTCCCTGTTTAGGGGACCATTGTGGTTCTGGTACCGGTTCCGACCGACATTTCCGCTTATAAATCGATCTGTGGACACCGTGATCAAAATGCATTGAGCGATAGCCCTGGCTCCCACGGACACAGTAGTATATTTTCTGAGCCTGTAGGTTGTGAAATTTGAAACCACTTTAAACTGCGATGACCCTCCTACGATTTCATTCGCTCTTTCGACTGTCCATCAACTCCTGGCTGAACCCTACATCACAGCCACTGACAAAGCACATGCCTGCAATCCATACACCGTAGCGCAGCAGGAGATAGTAGTTGCCTCACTAACACATTCAGGGATAGATTTACAGACATTAATCTAAAATAATTCAGAGATTTTAAATAAATAAAAAAACACTTTCTGTTTGTCATACACTAATATTAGATGAAAGGTGAGTTCCTAATTAAGGAGGCCAAGCTAAACCTAGGTGAGATGTTCACAGCGATGGGGACAGAAGCATTGAGAGAGAGACCTTTAGAAAATATACACATTTTCTCTAACACAAAATTACAAATATGTATTTTACAGTTATAAGAAAGGTATACTCTTATAGTCGTTTTATAATTTGATTCTACTATAATGAACAAAAACATGTAAAGTGTTGGTCCCATGCTTCATGAAATGAAATGATCCCTGAAATAATTTGATCCAATCAACATTTATTGGTCGCGTTCATAGATTTGCAGATGTTATTGTCACGCCCTGATCGGTTTCACCTGTCCTTGTGATTGTCTCCACCCCCTCCAGGTGTTGCTTATTTTAAATTCCCTGGTGTATTTATCAACGTGTTTCCTGTCTCTCTGTGCCAGTTCGTCTTGTATGTTCAAGTCAACCTGCATGTTTTTCCAGTGCTCCTGCTTTTCTATTCTCTTTACTAGTCCTCCCGGTTTTGACCTTTACCTGTTTTTCTGGACTCCATTCCCGCCTGCCTGACCATTCTGCCTGCCATTCTGTACCTCTGGAACTCTGAACTGGTTTTGACCATTTGCCTGTCCACGACCATTCTCTTGCCTACCCCTTTTAGATTATCAATAAGCATCTTGGACTCTAACCATCTGCCTCCTGTGTCTGCACCTGGTCTCGCCTTGTGCCCTTATAGATATAGCAGGTGTAGTGAAATGCTTATGTTACTATCTCCAACAGTGCAAATAATAAAAAAATCTAAAAAGGAAATGACAGAACGAGTACAATTGACAATCCAAAGTAGATATTTTAGCGTGAGCATGTCAGAATCCAGAATATACAGTGCATTCTGAAAGTATTCAGACTAGAGGTCGACCGATTATGATTTTTCAACGCCGATACCGATACCGATTATTGGAGGACCAAAAAAAGCCGATACTGATTAATCGGACGATTTTTTAAATGTATTTGTAATTATGACAATTACAACAATACTGAATGAACACTTTTATTTTAACGTAATATAATACATCAATTAAATCAATTTAGCCTCAAATAAATAATGAAACTTGTTCAATTTGGTTTAAATAATGCAAAAACAAAGTGTTGGTTGAAGTCATAAACAGCGCAATGCTTGAAGCATTGCGAAGAGCTGCTGGCAGAATGCATGAAAGTGCTGTTTGAATGAATGCTTACGAACCTGCTGGTGTCTACCATCGCTCAGTCAGACTGCTCTATCAAATCATAGACTTAATTATAACATAATAACACACAGAAATATGAGCCTTAGGTCATTAATATGGTCGAATCCGGAAACTAACATCTCAAAAACAAAAGGTTTATTCTTTCAGTGAAATACGGAACCGTTCCGTATTTTATCTAACGGGTGGCATCCATAAGTCTAAATATTCCTGTTACATTGCACAACCTTCAATGTTATGTCATAATTATGTAAAACTCTGGAAAATTAGTTCGCAATGAGCCAGGAGGCCCAAACTGTTGCATATACCCTGATTCTGCGTGCAATGAACACAAGAGAAGTGACACAATTTCACCTGGTTAATATTTCCTGCTAACCTGGATTTCTTTTAGCTAAATATGCAGGATTAAAAATATATACTTCTGTGTATTGCGTTTAAGAAAGGCATTGATGTGTATGGTTAGGTACACGTTGGAGCAACGACAGCCCTTTTTCGCGAATGCGCACTGCATCGATTATATGCAAAGCAGGACACGCTAGATAAACTAGTAATATCATCAACCATGTGTAGTTGTAACTAGTGATTATGATTAATTGTTTTTTATAAGATAAGTTTAATGCTAGCTAGCAACTTACCTTGGCTTCTTACTGCAGTCGCGTAACAGGCAGGCTCCTCGTGAGGCAGGTGGTTAAAGCTTTGGACTAGTTAACCGTAAGGTTGCAAGATTGAATCCCTGAGCTGACAAGGTAAAAATCTGTCGTTCTGCCCCTGAACAAGGCAGTTAACCCACCGTTCCTAGGCCGTCATTGAAAATAAGAATGTGTTCTTAACTGACTTGCCTAGTTAAATAAAGGTGTAAAAAAAAAAAATTTGGGAAAAAATGGCAGAATCGCCGACCAAAATTACCGATTTCCGATTGTTATGAAAACATGAAATCGGCCCTAATTAATCGGCCATTCCGATTAATCGGTCGACCTCTAATTCAGACGCCACTTTTTCCATATTTTGTTATGTTACAGCCTTATTCTGAAATGGATTCAATTAAAAAACATCCTCTTTAATCTACACACAATACCCCATAATGACAAAGCGAAAACAGGTTTTTCAAAATGTAAATATCTTATTTTTACATACTTACATAAGTATTCAGACCTTTTGCTATGAGACTCGAAAAGTAAGCTCAGGTGCATCCTGTTTCCATTGACCATCTGTGAGATGTTTCTACAACTTGATTGGAGTCCACCTGTGGTAAATTCAAATGATTGGACATTATTTGGAAAGGCACACACCTGTCTATATAAGGTCCCACAGTTGACAGTGCATGTCAGAGCAAAAACCAAGCCATGAGGTCGAAAGAATTGTCCGTAGAGCTCAGAGACAGGATTGTGTCGAGGTACAGATCTGGGGAAGGGTACCAAAATATTTGCTTCAGGACAAGTCTGTGAATGTCCTTCAGTGGTCCAGCCAGAGCCCGGACTTGAACCCGATCGAACATCTCTGGAGAGACCTGAAAATAGCTGTGCAGCATCACTCCCCCTCCAACCTGACAGACCTTGAGAGGATCTGCAGAGAATAATGTGCGAAACTCCCCAAATACTGGTGTGCCAAGCTGGTAGCATCCTACCAAAGAAGACTCAAGGCTGTAATTGCTACAAAAGGTCATTCAACAAAGTACTGAGTAAAAGGTTCTGAATACTTATGTAAATGTGATTTCAGTTTTGACATTTTATCACATTTGCAAAAGTTTCTAAAAACCTGTTTTTGCTGTGTCATTATGGGGTATTGTGTGTAGATGGATGAGGGGGAAAAAGTGTTTAATCTATTTTAGAATAAGGCTGTAACATAACAAAATGTGGAAAAAGTTCAGGGGTCTGAATACTATACAGTATATCATTTAGAAAGAAAATGGTATGTAAAGTAGTCGGAATATTAGGATGAGCTATGTCAAGAATACAGTATATACAGTTAACTGCCAAAATAATGGTAATACTTGAGTAAATGAGGGATACAAAGTATATTGAAAGCATGTGCTTCCACACAGGTGTGGTTCCTGAGTTAATTAAGCAATTAACATCCCATCATGCTTTCAAATAGTGTAATTTTTTCCACTTCCAGTTTCACTTACTTAGCTTGCAAATGCAGCTAGCTAGTTAGCCTACTGAGACACCCCTCTCAAACAGAGGGATGTTATGTTAGCTAGCTGGCTATGACTTTCCAACACAACACTGGAACTCTTCCAAGTCAAGGTAAGCTATTGGTATTACTAATTTATTGCCTCCGGGGCCCGCCGGTGTAACTGCTTTCTGACCTGTACACTGTAACATTACTGCATGATTGTTGCGGGTATACTAACACGTTAGTTCTATTAGCTATGGTAATTATGACTTTACTTTAGCTAATATGGTAAAAACAATGTACGCTGTGTGTAGCGGTTTGGCTTAGAAAGGTTTTTCGCCTGGTGAACTGTATTTACACGTGATCAGGGGTGTATTCCTTCCGGCGATTCTGTTGAAAAATGTTTCTTAAAACGGAACAAAACAGGGATAAACATACCCCAATTTGTCCAATAGAAACTCTTGTTTGCAACTGATTACACCCTATATCATCTAGATGCAGGCAAGAGTGTGCAAGGCAGTATTGAATGTCACTGTGTCCATGCGTCACTGTCTGTCACCTCATGATGGATTGTAGCAACCTCATGATGGGTATAGGGAACATTTGAGTATCATGTAGCCTAAACCTATCGCTGTTACATTGAACTGGGTGAATGGTATGTGATTGACAGTCATCCAATTTCTGTATTAGAAATTAGGCCTTTAAAAAATATATATTTTCGCCTAAAATGACATACCCAAATCGAACTTCCTGTAGCTCGGGACCTGAAGCAAGGATATGGATGTGAAACCATTTGAAATGAAACACTTTGAAGTTTGTGGACATGTGAAATTAATGTAGGAGAATAGAACATATTAGATCTGGTAAAAGTTAATACAAACAAAAAAAACGTATGTTTTTCTTTTTTTTGTTCCATCGTCTTTGAAATGCAAGAGAAAGGCCATAATGTTTTATAATGTGCAATTTAGATTTTGCAGTGTGTGTGCAAAGTTTCAGATTGATCCAGTGAAGCCTTTCAATACTGGACAATATTTTGTATCAAGTCTGCCCAAATGTGCCGAATTGGTCAATTGATACATTTCAAGTACATAACCATAGAGAACATATAAAATTATATGGTAATACAACATTTAAGTTAATACACCCAGGAATGTCATACATGATGGTTCATTAGCTTATACACTAACTTTCACACATCTAGATGGCAGGGCGGGGTGGGTATGGAGCCAGACACAGCAGGGGTCAAACTGTAGAACCCAATTCCTACATTTGAATATAAAAATTGATTTTATCAAACAAAACTATGCTACATTTTATCTCTGGGACCCTCAGGATGACAAATCAGACCAAGATTACTGAATGTCAATTACCTTCAGAGGTGAATGTATCAAACCAGTTGCCGTGATTAAAGTTTTTTATTGTTGTGCGCACTCCTCAAACAATAGCATGGTCTTTTTTCACTGTAATAGCTACTTTAAATTGGACAGTGCAGTTAGATTAACAATAATTTAAGCTTTCTGCCCATATAAGGCATGTCTATGTCCTGGGAAATGTTCTTGTTACTTACAATGTCATACTAATCACATTAGCGCACGTTAGCTCTACCGTCCCGGTGAAAGGACACCGATCCCGTAGAGATTAAACAGCACGGACTGCCACTGCTGTATATACACAGTCAATAAACATCAGTACATAAACAGAATGTGAGGTGACCATCATTCAATGACTTATTACATGGGGCATTTGTCTCAAGGTGTAGGGTAGTGTACTGGGCAAGTAGCTGGGTAGTTCAACAGTCTGATGGCCTGGAGATAGAAGCTGTTTCTTAGTCCCGGCTTTGATGCACATTGATGCATACCGTCTCTGTCTGCTAGATGGTAGCAGAGTGAACAGACCGTGGCTCGAATGGCTGATGTCCTTGATGATCTTCTTGGCCTTCCTTTGACAGTGAGTGCTGTAAATGTAAATTAACTGCCAGAGGGGGGACTGATGGTGGAGTGGGCCTATCGAGGACAGTTCTGGGAGATGCAGGATGGCATTTAAACTGGAGAGGTGTGTTGGTTCAATGTGGTGAACACCTGCAATATGAGCTTATCATCACGTGGTTGGATCCTCCCCAGAATGTTACCAAGTCAACATGTACGGCACTCCTGGGCAGACTGGGAGATTCAGGATGGCATTGACATTGCATTGGCAGACATTTTTATTTTATTTATATATATTTTTTTATTTTACCTTTATTTAACTAGGCAAGTCAGTTAAGAACAAATTCTTATTTTCAATAACGGCCTAGGAACAGTGGGTTAACTGCCTTGTTCAGGGGCAGAACGACAGATTTGTACCTTGTCAGCTCAGGGATTCGATCTAACAACCTTTCGGTTACTAGTCCAACGCTCTAACCACGAGGCTACGCTGCTGCCCCAGATTACCGTGACACTGAACGCGGTGCAAGTCCTGCATCTCCCATCTCCTCATTGGTTAATAGAAGCAGATACCCATGTGCCATCTCCTCATTGGTTATACCCACATGGGTGATTGAAAGATGAACTAGTTCGGTCGGTCGTCACGGTAACTGTGAAAGTTAGATGCACATCACCATATAAAGTCCAAAGAAGAAAAATCCTGGAAGGAGGAGAGATGACGAGAAACAATTCGGTTGACCGTTTTATGTGTGGATTAATTGTCGGAGTAGGAGGACCTTGTGCATTTCAGGTAAAATAACAACTCAACATTTATATCCCAGGACAAATTAGCAAGCAACAGCAAGCTAGCTGAATAGGACAAATTAGCTAGCAACTACAAGCTAGCTAGCTAAATCTCCATGAATGTTTCATGCTTTTCGACCTGTCCCCAAATTAATATAATTGGTTCAGAGTTTATTTTGATATTTTAACCTGCGTGTCTTGATTGCGTTTGGTGTGGGCGGACAAAATCAATTTGCGCGCGACGACGCACGCACGCGGCCGGTTTGGGTACAGTGCAACGTCAAATCTACAGAGGAACCTTTGACTGAAAAGAAATGACAGTTTTCACTCTCAACCCACTTATTTTCCTTTTCCTTAGATTATATTACAATAGCCACAACATCATAAAACATATGTGACTGTATGCATTTTTGTCAGGCAGGATCATACATCACTGAATGAGAGCAAATTTGACTCAGAAAGTTCTGCGTATTGTATCTTTGTGTTATCGGTCTACATTCCAAGGTGCATTAAGATATCCTAATGCTGTTTATTTGTGTATGTAGTGCAGACAATTGATTACTTGCATTCAATATTTTAGTAATATCAGAGTTTGCAATATTCGTTTACATGAGTTTATGAGGACTACCCCCCCTTCAGCCAGGCATTACTCTGCACTTATTGAGTTTAGGTTATGTTTTCTTTAGAGCTGATTAAAATAGGCACAACATCAAAGAAAGAAATGTGTAACAGTTTTTTGGGGGGGGTCAGGCAGGACCATAGAGCACATTTGCACATTTGGAGTTTAGTGGGTGTGTCACAATATCTACCAATTTAACTACTTTTGCAGTACAACTAGCACAATTAATTTTACCACTTTACACATATTTTGGGATTCCTCCTCTCACAGGAGGCTGGTGATGGGAGAACGGCTCATAATAATGTCCGGAATGGCGCAAATGGAATGGCATCAAACACCTGGAAACCATGTGTTGGATGTATTCGACACCATTCCACCTATTCCGCTCCAGTCATTACCACGAGCCCGTTCTCCCCAATCTCCTCTGTAAACATAATTTGCCTGATGTGCTAGTGGACAAGGAAAGTCTAATTTCATACAAGCGCATTTGTTTCCACATTTCCTCTCCTCGCCTCCTCTCCTCAATCACTTTTGAACTTAAAAAAAAGAGGTGAGGAGAGGACAGAGGTAGGAGGAGTTAGCAAAACCAACTGAGAATCTCTTAATGACACAATGGGACCTTGTTACATATTTACCTAGGGACGTTTCTCAATGTTTTACTGTATACTTTGGGAGCGTTCCACATTGCAGCCGACTTTAAAGGTGAGTCAAGACTGACTGATCTACAAATCATCTTGCATCATAAATATCTAGTCAATATTATTTGTAGATCAGTCAGTCACAATTTACCCATGATACATCATGGGTTTGATACTCTTGAACACGGCCTTTATGTACACACATTATATACATAAAATGAAGCGTATGATATGCAGAAGTCTGTGGCTGGGATTTTAGAATCTCACCCCACAAGTGTTGCATGTTGGAACCCAGGTACAGCTCTGAAGCCTGGTTACATGGTTGCAAGTGAAGGCCACGTATAAAAAAATWAATAAATGTGGAGCAGAAAAGTGAGCAGTTTTATGAATGGAAAAGTACATTTATAGAAAACTAAGTGCCCCACTTTCTGTGACATCAATACACGGTAGCTCTCTTTCACGTTTCATTGTCTACATGAGTGGGAGTTCAATAGCTCCTCTACATCGGTGTGCCTCGTGCAGCGTGCCTCGTGCAGCATGCCTCGTGCAGCGCGCCTCGTGCAGCGCGCCTCGTGCAGCGCGCCTCGTGCAGCGTGCCTCTGCTCTTATTATGAATGAAGCGTGGATGACACCATGAAGCGCTAGAAACATGCCTCTTCTCAGTCTGAAGTGTGTGTGTGTGAGCACCTCTGTATTGCGTTAGCTATATTGCTGTGGTACTCGGTCGAGCTATCTAGCTAATCCTGTTTCGTTCCCTGGGTAAAGCGGCACAGGAGAGCTGAGTCAGGAGGAGACGGATCCACCCAGCCCTCCCTGCATTCATCCTCAATTTACACAGCCTATTGAAATGTTAATTCAGAAGAAGTGATTCCATATACAACATTCATAGGCCCAACACTGAGTACAGAGATGACATACATATATATACATGATTCTACTGCTGCATGGATCAGAGATGTGATTTACCCATATTAATGCATAATATGTATTACAGATGCGTGCGTGTGTTGTAAGACAGCTGAATAATGACTACACCGATTTAGGCCTACTGTACACACACCACTCAAGGATTCTATGAATAAACACATGATCCTAAATGGTTGCTGACTGTGTGTATTAGTTTCATATTGATGCAATTCAATGTGATGGAATTCATAGTGATGGAATCTGTTTGGTGGCAAATTTGATCTTCTCATACACAATTTAGACTGCAAAGTGCAAAACCAACTTGAAGAGCAACATATGCGTAGACTTCTATCACTACAACATGCAAATAGACCTATGTTTATGTGCTTGATGTAAAGGCATGTGGGTAAACTGAACTCCTCTGGATCAGTGGGTTTATATTATGATTCAAGTATCTGATCCTGTGGGAGGATGTTCTCAGTTGTGCTACATGTGGGATACATGGTTTTGTCAGCGGGATGCTTTTGAGATGCGTCCGTCACAGAGAATTCTGTCCCAGAGGATTCCCAGATTTATAGAGGGTGCATCCCAAATGACACTCGATTCCCTATATAGTGCACTACTTTGGGTTAAAACGAGTGTCATTTGGGACGTACACAAAAATGCACTGCTAAGTGAGATGCTTCACAAGGCAGCTAAACGAATCAGAAAATCTATACTTCATGAGACCGACACACGTATTCATCAATACATCTTGACATTTTTAACAGGGCCTAAGATGGTAAGAGTGCTTTGAAAGGAGGATGCAGTGACCACACTCCTGTTCATCCAGCATTTAAATCAATACAGACAGTAAGGAACCTTTATATGGTCGCCATAACAACAAACTCCAAGACCTGTACCACGGTAACAGGCCTATGATTCCACCAACGCATGGAACGTTCTGCGGCTGGCTGGTTGGCTGGCGAGAGAGCRAGAGAGAGAGAGAGAGTAAAACTAGCAGTAAAACAATGAAATGCAACTGCAAAACACAGTGCCTTGATCAGCTCAGTGAGGGGACTTAAACAGGAACCGTGTACTCCACACTCACAACTAGGCTAATGTGTATTAGCTCATCACCACCATGGCACAGAGGACCCAGGGAGTTCAGAGACTGCCAGGGGCTTTCAGAGCCTCCTGATTAGAAGGGGAATAATCTGAATTACATCAACAATGATTTTTACAATAATAAACAAATGCTTGGCAATATTATGGTGCATTTCCCTTGTCAGACTTTGCACCAGTGTTTGGTCCAAAGATGTTTCCTTTTGAGTTTCCACCTCCGAGGCCTGGCCCAAAAAGTAACTTTTTATGTGTTGATGAGGAAACATCACTTTGAGCTTCTTATATGGCCCTTGACCTTACAATCAGTCAAACACCACTTGCTTATTCATTGGGGTGCAACATTGCAAAACAGTGCATATGCCTACCCCTGTGTTGCTCCTTTCCATACACTTCCTGTCACACTAAACTACAATAAAGAGAACAAACAGCTGCCTGATTCTGTGTGGGCAGCACATTCCCTCCTGCTTTGGTTTGGTTACTTCTACAATACACATTGTGCAGTATACAAACAGATGCTTAGCTAACTGTTTCAGTGGGCATCAGCCTTCTTACGCTTTGTGGTTTGGTTTAGTTGTGAAGGTTAAAAAACACTGGATGCTCAGCTTCTTCCTAAGCTCCCTACCCTCTCCCTGGCCGCCATGCTTCTCCTCGCCTGTAAAAAATGCAGCAACGAGAGGCGCTCTGCTCTGAAAACAAGATTAATATTAAGTCACGTCTGCTAACGAGGCGGACCGCATAATAAGCAGACAAAAGGGCTCTGATTCACTCCCAGCGCTTCCTTATAAATAATACAGCGATATCTGGAGGATAGAGGACAGCCCAGGCTAGATTCATGTGTGTGTGTGTGTGGGGGGGACTGTAGTCTGATGGGCCAGGTCAGGACAAGGAAGGGCAGGGGAGTGGTGTTAGGGATAGAGGATCGAGAGGGTCAGCTGAGACATGACACACCTTCCTTGGACAACTTAGCCCAACCAACCAACCAACTCACTCACTCTGCCTGCCCAAGTATATGCAAGCTCATGCCTTTGGGCACTTTGTCCTGAAATGGGTGAGTCCTAGGCTGCATCCCAAGTGGCACCCTATTCCCTATTTTGTGCACTACTTTTGACCAGGGTCAAAAGTAGTGCACCATATAGGTAGTAGGGTGCCACTTGGTACGCAGGCAGAGACTCAGAAAGCAGGGCTGCTGAGTCATAAATTACATCTGCACTTCGCTAATAATTAGCTTCTCCATATTCAAACGTGGCTGCTGGAGCTTCTACTGTAGCCTACATTATGCTTGTGAGAGAGAAGAGAATATGAGGAGAATATGTTTGAGCAGCTCACCATTGCTACACATACACATTATCATCATAGTTGTGTGTGTGTGTGTGTGTGTGTTTATAGTCCAAGCATGCAGTTCTTTAGGGGTAAATGCGCCAAGCTAGCATGTTATTATTCCATTGAGCTGTCATTTGAATAAGTGGTTGTGACGTTTGGCGTTAGGAGGGAATGAGTGTCCAGGGCTCAGACCGGGGCTGGGGCTTATCCCTCGAAGGCAATTATGTGTTCCACATGAGCTGGCTGGGCAGCATCAAACCATTCTGTCTTTATCACTGCAAGACTTAGGGCTGCCAAGCCTGCAACAATTCCAGCCAGCACAGCAGCAGATATATAGCCTATAGCGTGAGGCAAAGGATCAGAATCTCAAGGACAAAACTTTGATGTGTAGCTAGCTAGATGGTATGTTACATTGTTCTTTGTAAAGCCTTTCTTACTTAATAATCATTTCTCAGTAAAAATAGACATCATTGCAGAAGGGAAGATGGGAGGAGTGAGGAGTGTTTGTGTGCTTACTATAGCTATATGTGTTGACATTGGTTAATAGCTGTTAATCCAATCTCTGTAGCAGTATTAATACGCGTCTACTTTACAAATAACTACACATCTAAACTCAACTCAAACTCATCAACATCCGTGTTATGACTTCATACCATGCCATCAGGAGCATTAGTTTGTAGGCCTTAGTCTTTTTCATATTGGAACATTGCCTACTCTAGATAATTGGTTTTCAAACCTCCTCTGGGGGACACCCAAACATTTCACAAWTTTGTTGTATCCCTGAACTAATTCACCTGATCAAGGGCTGGATAATTAGCTGACAAATTGGGTCAGCTGTGTTAGCACTGGAATAGGTCGACTGGGGGTCCCCAGAGGAGAGGTTTGAAAACCCCGGGTCTAGATCGCCTATGTCATATCTGTCACGGCTTGATATTTGCTTCAGCCTTGAGGTCACAGGGACATTTGTGAGCGTACAAGAGTGGCACTGTGTTCCCACTTGAAAGAACAAGGAGAAGGGCACAGGCTGCAGTGTTCACTGAAGCAGATCTTTGAGCGACAGAAGCAATGGGAGGATGTCAGAGCGTAGATACAAGTCTATTGGTGACTGGAGAGTAGCACTAAACTGTGTGTGTGGGTGTGTGCGCGTAAGAACACTGATACAATTGTAGCTAGCTAGCATGCAATGTTTTGATTTGATTATGCCTACTGTCCGGAGGTTGAGGATGGGGAGAAGCCCAAATACAGAGGTGTACAGAGATGACCATAACTGTATAGAGGACTAAGTTATAAGGCAACTCCTGAATTACTATTGAAGTGTGTTGTGCTTTCTGGCCCCTTGTGACTGCCGTACCATTACCCAAGTGGGTACTGCATTTTGGTAGTACAGAAGAGTAGCTAGCTACTAGTCCAGTGGCTAGTGTCGTGACGTTGTTATTGTTAATGTGATGGCATGCTATTTATCAAATAATTAACTATTTTTATAATTACATGATTGAATTAATCAGGTAACCATTAACTCAGTAACCTGGGGCACCACAGGAAAAGTTTGTTTAAAATAGTTACCGTTTCCCGAATCAACTCAAAGAATATCAGAATATCGATTTCCTAGCAGTCACCAATTAATTAATTTCCTCATCAGTCTCATTCTGAACTTCGCATAATTAGTAAATTTGCGCAAACCCGGGTCTCACTAAATCATTCCATACCACACAAATTGAGTTGATTATTTATTTTCTGGATACTGTAACGCTCGTCGTTAGGTGGAAGAGAGGAGGACCAAAGCGCAGCGTGGTACGTTTCCATATTTATTGGAACACTTACTTTAACACGAACAAAACAATCAACAAACGAAACCAACGACGCTACAGTCTTGAACGAGAGAACATAAAACACATGAACGCACGAACAGGAACATCAACCACAAACAAACAGTGAGAAACAGCCTACCTTAATATGGTTCCAATCAGAGACAATGACAAACACTCTACCTCTGATTGAGAACCATATTAGGCCAAACAATAAACCCAACATAGAAACACAAAACATAGAATGCCCACCCAGCTCACGTCCTGACCAACTAAACAAAGACTAAACAAAGGAAATAAGGTCAGGAACGTGACAGTACCCCCCAAGGTGCGGACTCCGGCGCAAAACTGAACCTATAGGGGAGGTTCTGGTGGGCATCTGCCACGGTGGCGCTCTGGCGTTGGACGTGGCCCCACCCCACCATAGTCACTCCTGCTTTCGTGGCCTCCTTTTAACTGCAACCCTCCAAATTAACCCCACTGGACTGATGGGCGCCTCTGGACTGAGGGGCAGCTCCGGACTGAGGGGGAATTCCGGCATCGCCGGCGTGACAGGTAGCTCTGGCAGCTCCTGGCTGACTGACGACTCTGGCAGATCTGGCTGACTGACGGCTCTGGCAGATCATGGCTGACTGATGGCTCTGGCAGGTCATGGCTGACTGGCGGCTCTGGCAGGTCATGGCTGACGGGCGGCTCTCGCAGGTCATGGCTGACGGGCGGCTCCTGTCTGCGGGGGCTCTGGCTGCTCCTGTCTGGCGGGCGCTCTGGCGGCTCCTTCTGGCGGGCGGCTCTGGCGGCTCCTGTCTGGCGAGCGGCTCTGGCGGCTCCTGTCTGGCGGCGGCTCTGGCGGCTCCTGTCTGGCGGGCGGCTCTGGGGCCTGTCTGCGGGCGGCTCTGGCGGCTCCTGACTGGCGGGCGGCTCTGGCGCTCCTGACTGGCGGGCGGCTCTGGCGGCTCCTGACTGGCGGACGGATCTAGCGGCTCCTGACTGACGGACGGCTCTAGCGGCTCTGACTGACGGACGGCTCTGAAGGTCAGGACAGACGGGCGGCTTTGAAGGCTCAGGACAGACGGGCGGCTTGGAAGGCTCAGGACAGACGGGCAGCTCAGATGGCGCTGGGCAGACGGCAGACTCTGGCGGCTGAGGCGCACAGTAGGCTGGTGCGTGGTGCCGAAACTGGTGGTACCGGGCTAAGGACACGCACCTCAAGGCTAGTGCGGGGAGCAGCAACAGGGCGCACAGGGCTCTGGAGACGCACAGGAGGCTTGGTGCGTGGTGCCGGAACTGGTGGTACCGGGCTAGAGCAACGCACCACAAGGCGAGTGCGGGGGAGGAGAAACAGGGCTCTGGAGACACACTGGAAGCCTGGTGTGTGGTGTTGGCACTGGTGGTACTGGCTGGGGCGGGAGGTGGCGCCGGATATACCGGACCGTGCAGGCGTACTGGCTCCCTTGAGCACCGAGCCTGCCCAACCTTACCTGGTTGAATGCTCCCGTAGCCCGACCAGTGCGGGGAGGTGGAATAACCCGCACTGGGCTGTGTTGGCGAACCGGGGCCACATGCGTAAGGCTGGTGCCATGTACACCGGCCCGAGGAGACGTACTGGAGGCCAGATACGTTGAGCCGGCTTCATGGCACCTGGCTCGATGCCCATCTAGCCCGGCCGATACGTAGAGCTGGAATGTACCGCACCGGGCTAAGCACACATACAGGAGACACCGTGCGCTCTTCCGCATAACACGGTGTCTGCCCGTACTCTCGCTCTCCACGGTAAGCACGGGGAGTTGGCGCAGGTTCTCCTACCTGACTCCGCCACACCCCTTTTATCCCCCCAAGAAATCTTTGGGGCTGCTTCACAGGCTTCCGTGCTAGCCGCGTACCTTGATAACGTCTCCGTTCCTCCATTCTCCTGTATCCCTCTCGCACTGTTCCAACGAATCCCAGGCGGGCTCCGGCACTCTCTCTGGATCGATCGACCAGTGCCTATTTCCTCCAAGGTTGTATAGCCCAGATCCCTTCTCCAAGTCCACGAGTCCTGCGTAATGGGCCCTGCTGCTGCTGTCGCTGCTGCCCATAACCACGCTGCTTGGTCCGATTATGGTGGTGGATTCTGTAACGCTCGTCGTTAGGTGGAAGAGAGGAGGACCAAAGCGCAGCGTGGTACGTTTCCATATTTATTGGAACACTTACTTTAACACGAACAAAACAATCAACAAAACGAAACCAACGACGCTACAGTCTTGAACGAGAGAGCATAAAACACTAAAACACACGAACAGGAACAATCACCCACAAACAAACAGTGAGAAACAGCCTACCTTAATATGGTTCCCAATCAGAGACAATGACAACACCTGCCTCTGATTGAGAACCATATTAGGCCAAACAATAAACCCAACATAGAAACACAAAACATAGAATGCCCACCCAGCTCACGTCCTGACCAACTAAACAAAGACTAAACAAAGGAAATAAGGGTCACGGAACGTGACAGATACATTTGTAAACTATGCTTAGTTTAACCCTAACACCTTGCTCCGAACTGCCACTCATATGGGTCAGAATTATAATGCATCCATTTACACTACCGTTCAGAAGTTTGGGGTCACTTAGACATTTCCTTGTTTTTGAAAGAAAAGCACATTTTTGTCCATTAAATCAACATCAAATTGATAAGAAATACAGTGTAGACATTGTTAATGTTGTAAATGACTATAGTAGCTGGAAACGGCTGTTTTTTTATGGAATATCTACATAGGCATACAGAGGCCCATTATCAGCAACCATCTCTTCTGTGTTCCAATGGCAAGTTGTGTTAGCTAATCCAAGTTTATCTTCTTAAAAAGCTAATTGATCATTAGAAAACCCTTTTGCAATTATGTTAGTACAGCTGAAAACTGTTGTGCTGATTAAAGAAGTAATAAAACTGGCCTTAAGACTTGTTGAGTATTTGGAGCATCAGCATTTGTGGGTTCGATTACAGTCTCAAAATGGCTAGAAACAAAGAACTTTCTTCTGAAACTCGTCGGTATATTCTTGTTCTGAGAAATAAAGGCTATTCCATGTGAGAAATTGCCAAGAAACTGAAGATCTCGTACAATGCTGTGTACTACTCCCTTCACAGAACAGCGCAAACTGGCTCTAACCAGAATAGAAAGAGGAGTGGGAGGCCCCGGTGCACAACTGAGCAAGAGGACAAGTACATTAGTGTGTCTAGTTTGAGAAACAGACACCTCACAAGTCCTCAACTGGCCGCTATATTAAATAGTAAGCACAAAACACCAGTCTCAACGTCAACAGTGAAGAGGCGACTCGGGATGCTGGCCTTCCTAAGCCAAATGCCTCATGAACCATCAGCCATTCGAAATAATACCAAATTCGATCTGTAGGCCCATCTCTTAACTTAGTTCGAGAGAAGCTAAGGGATTGGTTTTTGATAAATCTGGAAAGCCGATTTTACATGTCCATTTAAATCCACTTCACAATGGCTTATCAACTAGAAACGTTGTAGGCTAATCAAATACTTTACCATGATGAACCATGTTAAGTTTAAGGAAACTCCTTTTTTTGACCACGTAACGCTAATGCTTAAAATAATAATAAAAAACCTTCATGGACTAAGTCAAATTCACTCCAAATGTGGTATTTGGACTCATCACAATAGTCCCTAACGAGTTTGAGATAATGCCGTTGATGCATTCAAAGATTGCCACACTGTAGATGCATATTAAGACAGACGTTAATATGCTAACAATACTTTAAAATCTTATTTGCATGAACCATAGGACCAAATGACACCAAATGTGGAATGTAGGCCCATGGTACATGTCTTAACTTTAAAAAAAATATGTGCCCATTTAAACCACTGTAAAATCCACTCCACAGTGCCCCCCCCCCCACACACACACAATCTACATAACAATAGCCCATAATGATTAAGCAAAAACAGGTCATAGAATGTGAAAAAATATTTTAATACATTTACATAAGTATTCAGACTGTTTATTCAGCACTTTGTTGAAGCACCTTTGGCAGAGATTACAGCCTGATCTTCTTGGGAAGATGCTACAAGCTGGCACACCTATATTTGGGGAGTTTCTCCCATTCCTCTCAACCGATCCTCTCAAGTTCTGTCAGGTTGGATGGAGAGCGTCGCTGCACAGCTATTTTCAGGTCTCTCCAGAGATGTTCGATTGGGTTCAAGTCCGGGCTCTGCCTGGGCCACTCAAGGACATTCAGAGATTTGTCCCGAAGCCACTCCTGCGTTATGTTGACTGTGTGCTTAGGGTCTTTGTCCTATTGGAAGGTGAACCTTTGCCCCAGTCGGAGGTCTTGAGCGCTCTGGAGGAGGTTTTCATCAAGGATCTCTCTGTACTTTGCTCCGTTCATCTTTCCCTCGATCTGGCCTCGTCTCCCAGGACCTGCCGCTGAAAAATATCTCCACAGCATGATGCTGCCACCACTATGCTTCACCTTAGGGATGGTGCCAGGTTTCCTCCAGATGTGACACTTGGCATTCAGGCCAAAGAGTTCAATCTTGGTTTCAATAGACCAGAGAATCTTGTTTCTCATGGTCTGAGTTCTTTTGGTGCCTTTTAGCAAACTCCAAGCGGGCTGTCATTTGCCTTTTACTGAGGAGTGGCTCCTGTCTGGCCACTCTACCATAACGGCCTGATTGGTGGAGTGCTACAGAGATGGTTGTCCGTTAAGAAGGTTCTCCCATCTCCACAGAGGAACTCTGGAGCTCTGTCAGTGACCATCGGGTTCCTGGTCACCTACCTGACCAATTGAGTCGAATAGCAGAGTCTGAATACTTAAGTAAATAAGGTCTTTTTATATACATTTGCAAAAATGTCTAAAAACCTGTTTGCTTTTTCATTATGGGGTATTGTGTGTAGATTGATGAGAAAAAAATAAAATTTCATCCATTTTCAGAATAAGGCTGTATTGTAACAAAATGTGGAGAAAGTCAAGGGGTCTGAATACTTTCCGAATGCACCCATGACTGCACATAAAGGAAAAAAATTCCTACATTATAGAGGGCTTGCTTTTTTATCCAACTGATCGCGTGCCCTTTCTGTCATCCTGTGAACCCTGTTCATTGCTGCTCACAGCTACAGTGGGCAAAAAAGTATTTAGTCAGCCACCAATTGTGCAAGTTCTCCCACTTAAAAAGATGAGAGAGGCCTGTAATTTTCATCATAGGTACACTTCAACTATGACAGACAAAATGAGGAAAAAAAATCCAGAAAATCACATTGTAGGATTTTTTATGAATTTATTTGCAAATTATGGTGGAAAATAAGTATTTGGTCATTAACAAAAGTTTCTCAATACTTTGTTATATACCCTTTGTTGGCAATGACAGAGGTCAAACGTTTTCTGTAAGTCTTCACAAGGTTTTCACACACTGTTGCTGGTATTTTGGCCCATTCCTCCATGCAGACTCCTCTAGAGCAGTGATGTTTGGGGCTGTTGCTGGCAACACGGTCTTTCAACTCCCTCCAAAGATTTTCTATGGGGTTGAGATCTGGAGACTGGCTAGGCCACTCCAGGACCTTGAAATGCTTCTTACGAGCCACTCCTTCGTGCCCGGGCAGTGTGTTTGGGATCATTGTCATGCTGAAAGACCCAGCCACGTTTCATCTTCAATGCCCTTGCTGATGGTAGGCTTTGTTACTTTGGTCCCAGCTCTCTGCAGGTCATTCACTAGGTCCCCCGTGTGGTTCTGAGATTTTTTCTTACCGTTCTTGTGATCATTTTGACCCCACGGGGTGAGATCTTGCGTGGAGCCCCAGATCGAGGGAGATTATTAGTGGTCTTGTATGTCTTCCATTTCCTAATAATTGCTCCCACAGTTGATTTCTTCAACCAAGCTGTTTACCTATTGCAGATTCAGTCTTCCCAGCCTGGTGCAGGTCTACAATTTTGTTTCTGGTGTCCTTTGACAGCTCTTTGGTCTTGGCCATAGTGGAGTTTGGAGTGTGACTGTTTGAGGTTGTGGACAGGTGTCTTTTATACTGATAACAAGTTCAAACAGGTGCCATTAATACAGGTAACGAGTGGAGGACAGAGGAGCCTCTTAAAGAAGAAGTTACAGGTCTGTGAGAGCCAGAAATCTTGCTTGTTTGTAGGTGACCAAATACTTATTTTCCACCATAATTTGCAAATATAATTCATTAAAAATCCTACAATGTGATTTCTGTATTTTTTTTTCTCATTTTGTCTGTCATAGTTGAAGTGTACCTATGATGAAAATTACAGGCCTCTCTCATCTTTTTAAGCGGGAGAACTTGCACAATTGGTGGCTGACTAAATACTTTTTTGCCCCACTGTATAATTAATATTATTATTCATTACAGACTGGAGGAGCACTAAAGCAGAGTTCACTGATGATAACCATGGCAACCTTGTGTACTGTACAGTATGGACAGCTCTCTGTGCACGGCGGTCTCTATGGAGACATCTTAGACATAGCTACAGCATGTAGAGCATAGACATACAGCAGCTACAGGTTCAGACTAATCCATACAAACACTCCAAACACTCTTAACATGCGCACAATTTTAATTCGAAGGTAAAAATCCCAAATGACTTCCTATTACCACTGTACAAATTAGTACCACTGTAGGGTGTTATTTGAGCCATCATATTTCTCAAACAACGTTTGCCAAACTCTATATTCTCTCTGCTATCAAGCAGTGACGTGCCGCCTACACCCGAATCTACCTCCGTAAAAGGGGGTCATTGTGAGTCCCATCTCTTCTACAGGCCCATGCCACCTGTACCATGTGTGAGCGACTCAGGAAATACAGGTGATTCTAATGACTTTTTAATTCCTGCTACTGTGAACATCAGTTAGCTTAATGAGAGAGAGGGAGGGGAAAAAGAGAGATAGAGAACGAGGGACTCCCTCCACACATGAAAAGGGCCTAATTACCACCACCACTTCACAGGATCACAACAAACCTGTTTACCAGCCAAGGCAGTGCGTGTGCGTGCGTCTGTGTGGGGAGCAGCAGCCTCATGCATATAATACAGAAGTTACTAATGCAACAGTCTAGGTAAACAATGTAGAAGCTATTACAGCGCTTATTTATGCAGTTGCTAGGCATGCCTGGGTTTAAGTGCCCTCAGCTGAGGTGAAAGTCATTTAAATAACAACGTAAATACTTGTAATTTTCATGTTTTCATTGTGTGGTATGGAGACTTGAAACCACTGGGTAGTTCTGTTGTTGAATATATACACTTCTAATCTTATAAAATGTTGGTTCGAGCCCTGAATGCTAATTGGCTGACAGCCGTGTTATATCAGACCGTAAACCACGGGTTTGACAAAACATTTATTTTTACTGTTCTAATTACGTTGGTAACCAGTTTATAATAGCAATAATGCACCTCAGGGATTTGTGGTATATGGCCAATATACCACGGCAAAGGGCATTGCGTGGTGCCCAAAAACATCCCTAAGCCGTAGGATATTGGCCATATTCCACACCCCCCTCGTGTCTTATTGCTTAAGTAAACCACGGGTATGACAAAACATGTATTTTTACTGCTCTAATTACGTTGGTAACCAGTTTATAATAGCAATAAGGCCCAAGAGGGTGTGGTATATGGCCAATACATCACGGCTAGGGCTGTTCTTATGCAAGACGCAACGCGGAGTCGTATATATTGAAGCATGATATTCAGATTTGATATTATAGTACAACATCCATGAATATATACAAACAGTTTGGTCATATATAGCATTTATTTACAGTTTTCTATTTACAGATCTTTGTTTCAAAATTCATTTGCTCTGTACACATACATAAAAAAATAAWWAAAAAAAAATAATCACAATCCCTCTCCACTGTATGAAATTCACACTTTCAGATGTCTTAGTCAGAAGGGAAAGAGGACCAGTCTTAGTTTGGTCAGAAACATTTGAACATCTCTGAAAAGAAAACAAAAGAGAGAGTGAAATTCAACCCTAAAAAAAAAAGCTTTAGGAGGGAGACCAAACATGTTAGGTCATGCCCCATGAGATGCTGACTGCAAATGTCCAGTATGTGTGTCCGAGGGCTCCAGCCAGCGGACGGACACCTGGTCACCACAGTAACCATGATAACGAAGGGCTTGTGACTTTTACAGAAGGTGTGTCTGTAAGGTTTGTTGGGAACATCAGACCAAGTTGAAACACATAAGGATACCAGAGAAGGCAGCTGCTAGACTTACTGATGTGATTCTGTGCTCACATGGGTTTGCGTCCCAAATGGCACCCTATTCCCTATACAGTGCACTACTTTCGACCAGAGCCCATAAAGTAGTGCGCTATATAGGAAATAGGGGGCCATTTTGGATGCAATCACTGTCATGGCTTAGAGAGTGAATGCATCAACTGAATAAACGTTCTCGTTTCATTTGCAGAGCTTAAATGAAGGTAAAATAAATATCTATGATGATCTGCTATCTCTACATTAGGCACAACTTAATAGGCTCATGTAAACAGTATAGAAAAAAGGTAGAGAGACTGATTTTTAAAGCTGATTCCAAATAATATATTTCGTACAAAAAAAGGGAAGAAAATGTACTTTTATCAAGTGTAGTTTTTTTCATTTCTAATCAATGTGAGAATAGGAAATTGGGCCTGGAGCTGACATGGAGCGCAAAAGCGTTACCGACATGATCAAAAGAAGCTGAGGAGGTTCAAATACTGAGAGTATTAAGCTGCCCCATCTATACATACACTCCCAACCCACATATCAACAACACACATCATCGAGGGGTTCATGCAACAATTATTGGTATTCACTGTTACCTGACAGGATGTTCTTGATGATACAAGTTGTACATATCATTTCAACATCATATAGCAATCCTCTACACAAGGGGTATACAACTCTTAACCCCACGTGGKGCAGAGCCTGCTGTCTCTCTGTTCTACCTGATAATTAATTGCACCCACCTGTTGTCCGACGTCTAAATCAGTCCCTGATTAGAGGGGAACAATGAAAAACAGGTGTGGAACTGAGTTGAGTTTGAGGGCTCTACACCAAAATGGTGGTGGTAGTTGCTACCTCAGGCAACCTTGCTAGTTGCTACCTCATGTTTGGTACATCAAATAAAAAACCTAAGCAGTCAAATTAAGGCAAATGGAGAGAGTTAATGTATCACACCCTAACACCCTCAGTCAGTAAGTGTTTATGAATAGACTGAATAACGAACACAGGGTACAATGACCCGTGTCAGCAATTTAGTTTATCTTTTCCAAAAATCTAACTATGGGCCCTATGACAAATTGTCATAGTCCAGGAGTTTTGCCTGACCACGCAGCCTGACCAGAAAAAAACTAAACTCACGTTCCCTATTTCTGTGTTTTGGGGAGTCATTTGTAACCCTTTACACTCGTGGAAATTGGACTATATGGATAGGGCTAAATTGAAATGTTTCTTACAGAAGAAATATGAAAAGCATATGCATGACCATGGTAGCAATTGAAAGGGAACCGTTAGGAGTTTATGAGAAAATGATTACACTTGATTTCACGTGCGTTCTACATTTACTGTACTTTCACTGCATTTGTTGGTAACAAAATCAGAAAATACTCTGGATTTTTTCAGTAACATGATAAGAACATTCCTGGACAATGTGGGGTAGGTGCAACATAAGACAAAACGATTACAAGGGTTTGAGTGAGAGGACTAACTGGTGTCTCCTTGTGGCCACATACCTCTCCAGTGTCCACAGTTCCTAGGTAATTTCAAAGCATTATGTCTTCATCTATAAGGTGCCTTTATGAGCTCTCCTAGCTGTGCCGTTAAGGAACTAGCGCAAATACACTTGTAGTTGTTTTGTTTGGAACACAACCCTGCATTCCCGTCATCACACAATTACTGTTGTTGTTTACGCAATCCAACAACGGTCCATTATAAATCGCAATCTGAGTCAGGTGGGCATCATTTGAAAGCTTGTTCTATTGCCAAAATGACTAGCTAAGTTATAAAATGCGATATTACTTGCTTTCACAATGCAATTCAGGGAAACAGATGATAATCTTGGTGTGCAAAGAAAGGAGTCTTGAGTGCATTCAAGTGTGTCTGCCGTGGCAAATTCTCTTCACAGTAGACAAACATAGGCTCATTCTGGTCAGAACAACGCAGTGTATGACACCATGCCATCTTGTAACTGTATATCAAACATAGTGATCATGAACATTGACACTATATATGACATGAGTTTTATGATATGGAAATGTGAAGTGCATATTTGAACTCATGGGTGTTTGTCTTGCTTGCATGACAAAACTGTATTTATTATAATCCTCAATGCCTCATCTTTCAAAGATTTACAGCAATTTTTTGTTTTAGCCGGTAAATTGACTGAAAACACATTCTCATTCACAACAAGGTCGCACGAGGTGCTCAAGTTCAGAACGGCTGTCAGTCAAAAACCCATACAGCGCTGTGAAGCGCAGAGCCAGAGCTCTGACATGTATAGCACGTTACTGTACAGCCACTGCGTTCCAATGTAGTTGTTTACTAGTGCCCAAATCTGCCATTATCAACCAGTTACGAGTGTAAAGGGCTACGGCCTGGAGTTTTTTTTTTCAGACCATGTGACCTAACTAGGAAATCTCCTGGCCTAAAAGGTGACTGCTCACCACTGCATGGTGCTGTGCCAACGTGTCTAACTAATAGACTGATCGAGTTAGGTAGTGAGTCCTAGGTTCAGAGACGATCGTACGTCAGGCAGAGTCACGCGACACTCGTCCCTCCCTCAGCCAACCGACAAATATCTGACATAATACAGTAGAGTTCAGAGAGTGTTGTTAGACGTTATATTATTAGACCCAGCCCTGCGGACCATGTCAGAGTCAGAATGAAACCACCCATAATAATACATACTTTCTGATCTCCCTATTAGCTAATTATTGCCTTTTAAGTGAATGTGTTTCTGTTTTGAACTAAAAACCCACTTGTCTCTGGGGGATTGACCGCTTGTCTTGAACTGAAAGCATGGAGCGTGGAGATGAGAGAAGAGCTCGATGCCAGCTCGGGATGACTAGAATGATGACGTGTGTGTCCTCAGTTTCCTTAGGAATTAAAAGTGACAGATATCAACCTAGTACAGAAGGTCTCGCTCCCCCCCCCCCACACTGGGTTAGTTCAAGCCTACAATTAATTCATTAGGTCTTGGGACATGTTGAGGCTGCTGTGGCCAGTCAGGGACAAACAGTACAGTACAGGACTGTCTAGAACAGTCATCCATGGGTCTGCAGCAAGATCTCCATTATCATACTGACTGGAGGTCTTTCTTGGTTGGTTGGGGTCTACTTCAATGGGACAGGCATTGATGTTGTTGCAGTGTTGCACAAATGTAATTTCATTGTTAAGAACAAAGAGAAGAGGAGTTAAGAAGAACAGTCGGTTGGAACGGTACACACATACCAAGAAGCACTGGTTGGATGCTTCCCAAATGGCACCCTATTCGCTACATAGTGCACTACTTGGGGCTCTGGTCAAAAGTAATGCACTTTGTAGAGAATAGGGTGGCATTTGGGACCTAAATGTTGTTTTTGTTTTAATCTACTAGTAGCAATGGTCGTGGACTGCCGAGGGACAAGAAAGTCGAGGGGGGGGTCCATCCGTCCTCCAGGGGGCCTCTGTCAGGGGTTCAGTAGCTAACTGTCAGGGGCCACATGGGCCACACTCATCTCTTGTAGTGGTTGGGGGCATCAGCGAAGGCAAACTTCAGCCTGTAGGCCTCGGCCAGGAGCACGCTGACCTCCTCGTTGCCCCAGTGCATGGTGGGTAGGTTCTGCAGCAGAATCATCAGACCCTGTGGGGCAGAGAAAGAAACAACAGAAGGATTTAGTGGAGCTGAAGGTAGAGAGAGAGAAGTAGAGAGAGGCAGAGAGAGAGAGAGAGGCAGAGAGAGAGAGAGAGAGAGAGAGGAAACCAGATGAGAGGGGAGTGCAGTGAGACACAGAGAATAAGTGATATGGCCACAGAGAGAGATCGAGAGGAAGAGACAGAAAGATAGCGAGGACCAAGTGAGAGAGAAGGGCACACCACTCTGTGAACATTACAGTGTGTGAATGTGAAGGTGTCGCCAGGGGCAACAGTATTGAAAGCATCAGCTCAGAGGAGCAAGAGGAACACACTTACACTTTTAATCAGCGAGTAATTCTATTTAACAATCTGCTGTGTGTCATTTCATTCTGAACAGAACCAATATGTTTTTCATTCTGTTCCACTGTTCCGACCAGCATAATAAAATTCTGAACCGGTTTGAACCAGAATAAAAAAGTACTGGTTTATATAGTTCCTTTTTTAACTTGTGAAATCAACAGTTTTTACATTTAGCTCATTAAATTACTCCACCAATCAGTGCAGATAGAGCAGCTTTCTATGAACCAGGCAAGCTAGCTGTTTGTATGCTTGATAGACAAGTGTAGGGAGCGAGATGTGACTGAAATGCTACGGGGTGGGGAGAGCGCAAGAGATAGGGCTGGACATGGAGGAGGCTTGGCTTAAAGCGATGGGCATCATGATAAGACATGCATTACAATGTGTTTAGGATTTCAGTAGGCCTATCATTACTTCACTGAATCTAATAATTGTATCCTAACAAGGACGAACGTCGGAAAGTTGGCTCAACGCCGGGGCTAGCTCAACTCTTTGGACCAGAGCTAGCTAACAACCTTGTGTGCGCAAGCGGCACCAGAATTCAAATCACATCTTACCTTAGTTGTTGTAAATAAATCCAATGTGAAACGGGATAATTATAGTATCCTTAAATAGCCTAGAAAACTAGATGGCAGGCAGACACAGGAAAGAGAAGCTTCTGAGTGACAGTGAGTGCTTTGCATATGCGCCTTGATGGCGTTTTCTTGTGGGACTGAAAAAAAAATTGAAATGTAAAATAATGTTATTAACCGGTTCCCATGAATTGGATATGAAGCGCAAAAATGCTAATATAAGTACCACCGACTTACATTGGATTTGTGCCATTAACGCTAAAATGTTAGCATTTGAAACAGTGGCCAGGTAAACAAAACCAAAGCATGGGTTGCTGTCATACCTGCTCCATAGACTGATTACAGTTAGAAAACAACATGTATTTGTAATTTAGGTGAACTATCCCTTTAACAATGGAGAGGTATTCTTTAAAAAAGTAACACCTAATAGCAGAACAGTGTTATCTATTGGTCAGAACCTGGTATTATCAGGATATTTTCCTTGCCCCAAAAACGATACCAATAAATTACATTACATTTTTTTGCGGCCTTTTAAGCATTCTAGTACAGTTAAATAGTTAACACACACACATGGACGTAGCGGTCTAAGGCACTGCATCTCAGTGCAAGAGGCGTTACTACAGTCCCTGGTTGGAAATTAATTATTTTATTTAACGCAATTCCACCCTTCTGCAAATAACAAATGTGTTTCTGTTCCAGGGTTTTATTTCTGTATCAAAAAGGGGTCTAGATGGTAGGCGTGGTAGGGGCGATTCCGCAGGTGAAGAAGCTGGGCTGGCGTGATTACACGTGGTCCGCGATTGTGAGGCCGGTTGAACGTACTGCCAAATTCTCTAAAACAACGTTGGAGGCAGCTTACGGTAGAGAAATCAACATTTAATTATCTGGCAACAGCTCTGGTGGACATTTCTGCAGTCAGCATGCCAATTGCACGCTCCCTCAAAACTTGAGACATCTGTGGCTTTGTGTTGTGTGACAAAACCACACATTTTAGAGTGGCCTTTTATTGTCTCCAGCACAAGGTGCACCTGTGTAATGATCATGCTGTTTAATCAGCTTTTTGATATGCCACACCTGTCAGGTGGATGGATTATCTTGGAGAAATGCTCACTAACACGGATGTAAACAAATTTATGCACAGAATTTGAGAGAAATACGCTTTTTGTCCGTATGGAACATTTCTGGGATCTTTTATTTCAGCTCATGAAACATGGGACCAACACTTAAGATGTTGCATTTATGTTTTTGTTCAGTATATAGATGGCCAAAAGTATGTGGACCCCTTCAAATTAGTGGATTCGGCTATTTCAGCCACACTCGTTGCTGACAGGTGTATAAAATCGAGCACACAGCCATGCAATCTCCATAGACAAACATTGGCAGTAGAATGGCCCGTACCGTAGAGCTCAGTGACTTTCAACGTGGCACCTTTCCAACAAGTCAGTTCGTCAAATTTCTGCCCTGCTACAGTTGCCCCGGTCAACTGTAAGTGCTGTTATTGTGAAGTGGAAACATCTAGGAGCACCAAAGGCTCAGCCGCGAAGTGCTCACAGAATGGGATCGCCGAGTGCTGAAGCGCACATTGTGTAAAAATCGTCTGTCCTCAGTTGCAACACTCACTACCGTGTTCCAAACTGCCTCTGGCAGCAACATCAGCTCAAGAACTGTTAGTCAGCAGTTTAAKGAAATGGGTTTCCATGGCCGAGTAGCCGCACACAAGCCTAAGACCACCATGTGCAACGCCAAGCATTGGCTGGAGTGGTGTAAAGATCTCAGGCATTGGACTCTGTAAAGTTTGGTCTGGGACTGTTTTTCATGGTTTGGGCTAGGCCACTTAGTTCCAGTGAAGTGAAATCTTAACGCTACAGCATATAATGACATTCTAGACGATTCTGTGCTTCCAACTTAGGGGAAGGCCCTTTCCTGTTTCAGCATGACAATGACCCCATGCACAAAGCAAGGTCCATACAGAAATGGTGTGTCGAGATTGGAGTGGAAGAACTTGACTGGCCTGCACAAAGCCCTGACCTCAACCCAATCGAACACCTTTGGGATGAATTGGAATGCCGACAGCGAGCCAGGCCTAATGCCCAACCTCACTAATGCTTGTGGCTGAATGGAAGCAAGTCCCCGCAGCAATGTTCCAACATCTAGTGGAAAACCTTCCCAGAAGAGTGGTGGCTGTTACAGCAGCAAAAGGGGGACCAACTCCATATTAATGCCTATGATTTTGGAATGAGATGTTCGACGAGCAGGTGTTCACATACTTTTGTAGTGTATGTGGGAGCATTTGAATGTACAAGGACATGTTGTTTGTTGACTAGTTTAGTCAGAGGCACAGTGTTAATTTAATTGTCATACATCCTAGAATCGCAAATGCGAGAAATTTGGATATTGAGGTTGGGCACAGTGTAAAGTGCTGCATATAATGGTACATAATAGAGTATATGGACTTCCAGAGGACCAGAGAATATTCTATAGGACAACTCATTGGTATTCAGTGTCCTACCTAATGTGTAGAATAAGCCAGTACTCAAAACCACCTCCCTGGTGACTGGCTGGTGAGAGTCCTTCAYTAAGGACTTAAACATTCTAATGACCAGCTGTTGGCTATCATTTATATTCCACTAATGAGCTTAATAGACCTTAATTACACACATCTCACAAGCTGCTGCAGAAATCACTTTACTAACACAGGTAGGGGCACTTCAGAATGAAGGGGGTACAATGTCTGTGTGTCTAAATATTTCAAGTCACATTCAAAACAGCATCAAAAGAGGCCCCTCAGAAGACTCAAAGACATCTGAACAATTAACAGCCTCTCTAAAGAAGCAAGGCCAGCGGCAGAAATGCACAACGTTTAGAAAATGACGGGTCCATGTGTTAAAGCATCCTCTTCAGGAAGTACAAGGCCTTTCAAGCCGACCACTTACGCAAAGTCCAGTTCTATGGATTCAAGCACCTGCACCAAGGTAAACCAAAGACCCATTGATTCAATTGTACCACGACGAAATGCTCTCCTCACACTGAATAGGACATTCCTGGATGGTGCTCAGATTGTATTAAGTTTAATGAAAAGCCCGGTACTTCTCAAAAGGACTCTGCTGTCTTTTCTCCCCACAGAGTTAACGAGAGATCAAAGCGGATAGATGGATAGAGGGTGGACTGTGTGTGTGTGTGTGCTTAGCGTATGTCTGTGCATGTGTGTGTGTGTGACAGTGCTCCTGGGGACCATAATGGACTAACACATTAAGTAAGATTTTAGCTTTGGTTTAACCGAGATTAAGGCACAAGCAGACGCACAGTCACAGACGCAAAGCCAAGTCACAGACCCAGTAGAAGTAAGTTCACAACCTGTCCTTGTGTCCCGGTCTCTCTTCCCCAAATCACCTCCTAAGATAGCTCCTCAGCCAAATCTATCTCCGCTGCTCTCACCGCTTTCTGTTTGGCTCTTATGTAAGACAATAATGACATTTATTTATTTAGCCTCTCTGAAATCACTGAAATGAGGAGGCGGCTATGGTTATTGAGTCCTGTCCGTATCGCAGGCGGCACATAGCGAAGCAGGAGCCAGAAAGAAGCAGTTTAATTATTTAGCTGAGCTTTTGGCTCACTGTGGTGGGTCCGGGCCAAGCCAGACACGCAGCCAGGCACACTGATAAACTGCAGGGCCAAAGACAGGTCTGGCAGCAAGGCAGAGCGCCGCAGCACAGGCCGCTGTCGTGGGGAGTGATAACTGCTTTTAGGAGATTTGTGAGTACGGATGAAAAAACAACAATCGACTGAGCCCCTCGTCAGCATCAGAGCCGTGCGGCACCCCGGAGTGGTGTTTATTGATCACCGATGGAGAATGCAGGGGCAGTCACTATCAAACTGCAAAGAAGTCTCAACCCTTATACTATATATCACTGATGGAGAATGCAGGGGCAGTCACTATCATACTGCAAAGAGGTCAACACTTATACTGCACAGTTGAAGTCGGAAGTTTACATACACTTAGGTTGGAGTCATTAAAACTCGTTTTTCAACCACTCCACACATTTCTTGTTAACAAACTATAGTTTTGGCAAGTCGGATAGGACATCTACTGTGTGCATGACACAAGTCATTTTTCCAACAACTGTTTACAGACAATTCCAGTGGGTCAGAAGTTTACATACACTAAGTTGACTGTGCCTTTAAACAGCTTGGAAAATTCCAGAAAATGATGTCATGGCTTTAGAAGCTTCTGATAGGCTAATTGACATCATTTGATCAATTGGAGGTGTACCTGTGGATGTATTTCAAGGTCTACCTTCATACTCAGTGCCTCTTTGCTTGACATCATGGGAAAATCAAAAGAAATCAGCCAAGACATCAGAAAAAAATTTGTAGACCTCCACAAGTCTGGTTCATCCTTGGGAGCAATTTCCAAACGCCTGAAGGTACCACGTTCATCTGCACAAACAATAGTACGCAAGTATAAGTATATACAAAAGTATCTATATCACCTCCTATTGGGGCAGTAAGCAGACCCTGGGTCTCGACCCCGCCCTGTGCAACTGCGTCCTGGACTCTCTGAAAGGCCGCCCCCAGGTGGTGAGGGTAGGAAACAACATCTCCACCCCACTGATCCTCAACACTGGGGCCCCACAAGGGTGCGTTCTCAGCCCTCTCCTGTACTCCCTGTTCACYCATGACTGCRTGGCCATGCACGCCTCCAACTCAATCATCAAGTTTGCRGATGACACTACAGTGGTAGGCTTGATTACCAACAACAACGAGACCGCCTACAGGGAGGAGGTGAGGGCCCTCGGAGTGTGGTGTCAGGAAAATAACCTCACACTCAATATCAACAAAACAAAGGAGATGATCATGGACTTCAGGAAACAGCAGAGGGAGCACCCCCCTATACACATCGACGGGACAGTAGTGGAGAAGGTGGAAAGTTTTAAGTTCCTCGGCGTACACATCACGAACAAACTGAAATGGTCCACCCACACAGACAGCGTTGTGAAGAAGGCGCAACAGCGCCCACTAACACATGGACACACAGGCACCAATGCACGGACAACCAGGCACCAACACAGACACCAACACAGACACACAGGCACCAACACACGGCCACTCAGGCACCAACACACGGACACACACACTAACCACCACAGACGGGTGATTGATAGAGCACAACTTTACAAACAGCACTATTTATCAGGAGGTCCTGGGTTTTATGGATAATATACACAATGGGCCACACACGTTAGCAGGAGAGCGAGAGAACGAGAGAGAAGCAGGGAGAGAGAGAGAGATGCAGGGGGAGGGAGAGAGAGAACGATGCAGGGAGAGAGAGTGTATACAATTACATCCACAGAATTATCTCGTTTTTTCCCCCCCTCCCTTACTCCTTTCAGTAAATGCCTCTGTGTTGAGTGGAATCATACTGCCGATGCGAGAGACTCCATTAACAGAGTGTTTTAAAGCCAATTTACAGGGGAGGACCTGCCTCTAGCTCTCTCGCTCTCTTCCTTCCTCTCTAACTCCTTTTCTCTACATCTCCCTCCCTCTCTCCCTCCGTGTGAGTGAGTGAGTGAGTGAGTGAGTGAGTGAGTGAGTGAGTGAGTGAGTGAGCGAGCGAGCGTGCGTGCGTGCGTGCTACAACTACACCAAACCACTCGCGCGGTGATTCAACAAGCTACACTCAGTTTAAATGAGTTTCCACTCACAGCCAAAGTTTGGACAAAATTGCATGTTATTTTGATGAATGGTGGGGGCATTGTATTAATCAGGCAGAAGTTTACACCTTCTCATCTCTCAGTGTAGAGGTCTTAATAGACTCACAGCCATAACTCACAACAGCCAGCAGCTAAACGACAAGCATCCGACACGCTCCACACATCAATCTCTACTCCCAAAAGAAATGGAAATGATGCTCCTTTTTTTTGAGAATTTGTACACATACTAGGCCTATAACTCGATTGGCACTTGCCAGACTTTTAGAGATTGAAATTGGGTGGGGTGGTGAGTATTTTAAATTTCATTTCTTAGATTTTTTTTTTGCCCTTGATTGAATGTAGGCTTTTGTATGTAAACAAATTCCCCAAATGTATTTTGGGAGTAGAGATTGATGTGTGGAGCGCATCGGATGCTTGTCATTTAGATACTGGCTGTTGTGAGTTAAGGCTGTGAGTCTATTAAGACCTCTACACAGAGATGAGGAGGTGTAAATTTCTGCATGATTAAGATATATGTCTCTCATGGTAGTTGTGATAGAACAGGTTGGGAGTGTGACTGCCTCATATGTTGCTGCCATCACAACCATATCGCACGGTTCTCGACAATATGATACAGAGATTGAAGTACCATAGCACTGGCTTTTCTATACCACCCGGAGAGAGTATACACTTAAAAAGATATACAGTTGAAGTCAGAAGTTTACAAACACCTTAGCCAAATACATTTAAACTCAGTATTTCACAATTCTTGACATTTAATCAGAGTAAAAATTCCCTGTCTTAGTTCAGTTAGGAACACCACTTTAGTTTAAGAATGTGAAATGTCATAATAATAGTAGAGAGAATGATTTATTTCAGCTTTTATTTCTTTCATCACATTCCCAGTAGGTCAGAAGTTTACATACACTCAATTAGTATTTGGTAGCATTGCCTTTAAATGTTTAACTTGGGTGAAACGTTTCATGTAGCCTTCCACAAGCTTCCCACAATAAGTTGGGTGAATTTTGGCCCATTCCTCCTGACAGAGCAGGTGTAACTGAGTCAGGTTTGTAGGCCTCCTTGCTCGCCCACGCTTTTTCAGTTCTGCCCACATATTTTCTATGGGAATGAGGTCAGGGCTTTGCTATGGCCACTCCATTACCTTGACTTTGTTGTCCTTAAGCCATTTTGCCACAACTTTGGAAGTATGCTTGGGGTCATTGTCCATTTGGAAGACCCATTTGTGACCAAACTTTAACTTCCTGACTGTGAAGTGCACCAGTCCTTCCTGCAGCAAAGCACCACCAACAACATCATGCTGCCACCCCCGTCCTTCACGGTTGGGATGGTGTTCTTCAGCTTGCAAGCTTCCCCCTTTTTCCTCCAAACATAAAGATGGTCATTATGGCCAAACAGTTCTATTTTTGTTTCATCATACCAGAGGACATTTCTCCAAAAAGTACGATCTTTGTCCCCATGTGCAGTTGCAAACCGTAGTCTGGCTTTTTTATGGTGGTTTTGGAGCAGTGGCTTCTTCCTTGCTGAGCGGCCTTTCAGGTTATGTTGATACAGGACTCGTTTTACTGTGCATATAGATACTTTTGTACCCGTTTCCTCCAGCATCTTCACAAGGTCCTTTGCTGTTGTTCTGTGATTGATTTGCACTTTTCGCAACAAAGTACTTTCATCTCTAGGAGACAGAACGAGTCTCCTTCCTGAGCGGTATGACGGCTGTGTGGTCCAATGGTGTTTCTACTTGCGTACTATTGTTTGTACAGATGAATGTGGTACCTTCAGGCATTTGGAAATTGCTCCCAAGGATGAAACAGACTTGTGAAGGTCTACAATTTTTTTCTGAGGTCTTGGCAGATTTTTTTTTATTTTCCCATGATGTCAAACAAAGAGGCACTGAGTTTGAAGGTAGGCCTTGAAATACATCCACAGGTACAACTCCAATTGACTCAAATGATGTCAATTAGCCTATCAGAAGCTTCTAAAGCCATGACATCATTTTCTGGAATTTTCCAAGCTGTTTAAAGCCACACTCAACTTAGTGTATGTAAACTTCTGACCCACTGGAATTGTGATACAGTGAATTATAAGTGAAAAAATCTATCTTTTAAACAATTGTTGTAAAAATGACTTGTGTCATGCACAAAGTAGATGTCCTATCCAACTTGCCAAAACTATGGTTTGTTAACAAGACATTTGTGGAGTGGTTGAAAAACAAGTTTTAATGACTCCAACCTAAGTGTATGTAAACTTCCGACTTCAACTGTACACATTGAAATAGCTCTGGCATTTCTATACCATGGTTTCAGAGTACACTAAAAAAGGATATACAGAAATTGAAATAACAGTGGCATTTCTATACCACCCAGGGTATGTACACTCAATAGGATTTACAGAGATTAATATTGCTTTGATATGTCTATACCATCCAAACAGAGTAAACAGTGCCTTCAGAAAGTAGTCATAGCCTTTGACTTTTTCCACATTTTGTTGTGTTGTCAAAATTGATTAAATAGATTTTTCCCCCCACCCATCTACACACAATACCCCATAATGACAAAGTAATAACATGTTTTTAGAATTGTTAGCAAATTTATTGAAAATTAAATACAGAAAATCTCATTTACATTAGTATTCTCACACTTGAGTCAATACATGTTAGAATCCCCTTTGGCAGCGATTACAGTTGTGTCTTTCTGGGTAAGTCTCTTTGCACACCGGGATTGTACAATACTTGCACATTATTATTTGTTTTAATTCTTCAAGCTTTGTCAAGTTGGTTGTTGATCATTGCTAGACAGCCATTTTCAAGTCTTGCCATAGATTTTCAGTCCAATTTAAGTCAAAACTGTAACTAGGCCACTCCGGACCATTCAATGTTGTCTTGGTAAACAACTCCAGTGTAGATTTGGCCTTGTGTGTTAGGATATTGTCTTACTAAATGGTACATTTTTCTCCCAGTGTCTGTTGGAAAGCAGACTGAACCAGCTTTTCCTCTAGGATTTTGCCTGTGCTTAGCTCTATTACATTTATTTTTAATCAGCAACAAAAAAAATCCATAGTTGTTGCTGATGACAAGCATACACATAACATGAAGAAGCCACCACCATGCTTGAAAATATGAAGAGTGGTACTCAGGGATGTGTTGGTCTGGATTTGCACCAAACATAACACAGACATAAATCATAAATCCTGAACTTATTTAGGCTTGCCATAACAAAGGGGTTGAATACTTATTGACTCAAGACACAGAGCTTTACATTTTTGATTAATTTGTAAAGATTTGTAAAAACATGATTCCACTTTGACATTATGGGTTTTTTGTGTACACCAGTGACACAAAATCTCTATTTAATCATTTTTAAATTCAGGCTGTAACACAACAAAATGTGTAAAAAGGGGTGKGAATACTTTATGAAGGCACTGTGTACACTCAAAAGTATAGGCCTACAGACATTGAAGTAGCACTGATATTGATATAGTATAGAATTATACACTCAGTACACATAGTCTAACTATTTTCTCTCTCTCTGCTAAGAGTGTTTGTGTGTGTGTGTGCCCACGTCTGTCTCCCACAGTGACATTGTGATCTTTGATTTACACCAAACAAATAGTTTTGTGTGTACATCCCAGTCAGGCCGGAATTAACTTTCCAAATGATGTTCCCAGCATTTATTCAATACCAGATAGTAATGCAATCACAGAGAAATGGCATGGCGGCTGTATCGAAGCCATTGCTATTCATGCTACATGAAACATTTGGTCCTCAATTAAATTTGATGAATTCTAGGAAAGAAACATAACAGGCTCTCCACTCTTCTGCCCACTTGACCTTTTGTCACTAGCTGACTGGTCCAAATGGAAAGGCACCATTGAGTATAATTTGATATGATAGCCTTGACATCATCTTTGTGAATGCTCGTAATTCTTTACAAAACATGATTGTGCACTTTATCCCTTGATACAGCTACAGGCCACAGTGTTGGACGGATCAAGAGTTCTAGCATGGCACTACTGTGAGCCAGTTAGAGCCAAACTCTTAGTCAATGTTTTTGGAGTATCTAGGGGTATGGTGGTAATGTAGAATGGCAGTGAGTGCTTCAGCCTTCTGAAAACAGCACCTCAGGCACTCTGCAATTCTTCCAGAGCCCTGAACAACACATTGAGTGTGTGTGTGGGGGGGGGGGGGGGGGGGGAGGGAGGGTGAGTACGGAAAAAAAGAAAAAAGAGAGAAGGACCAAAGAAAACAACAACAAAAAAAGGAAGTAACAACAAAAGAAAGAGAAGGATGCAGAGACGGGGAGAGGAAAAAAGAGGGAAAGAAAAAAACAGAGAAAGAGAAAAAAAAGAAAAAACAGCGAAAGAGAGAGAGAGAGAAAGAGAGACAGAGAGAGACAGCGAGAGAGAGAGACAGCGAGAGACAGCGAGAGAGAGAGACAGCGAGAGACAGCGAGAGAGAGAGACAGCAAGAGACAGCGAGAGAGAGAGACAGCGAGAGACAGCGAGAGACAGCGAGAGAGAGAGACAGCGAGAGACAGTGAGAGAGAGAGAGACAGCGAGAGAGAGAGAGACAGCGAGAGAGAGAGACAGCGAGAGACATCGAGAGAGACAAGTGAGAGAGAAACAGACAGAGACAGAAAGAGAGAGAGAGAGTTGGTGTGTGTGTGAGTGTGATAGAGAGAGAGTTGGTGTCAAGTTTGAGGCAGACAGAGCGGGATGCCAGTTACAGTCGCAACGGTTCCCAACCACCTGAGGTGGATCAGTAGAGAACATTTTCAGAGAAGGTTCTGCCTGCTAGTTTCCACTTAGTCGTTTACCTGCTTAACCAATCGAACCCTTTTTCTTCTCATTTAATTACTTACAAAATGATTATTTTCTCACTGTTTTGTTGTTTTTCTGTCTCTATTGTTTCATTACACTGCCTATTAGGGGTCTAGGAGGGCATCAGACACTTCCCTGAAGTAAGTGTGATGCCTCCACTCACCTCAATTCAGTGTGTCGGTGAACCTACTCTCCCCAAGTAGAGCCCCACCAGCCATATAATTTGGGATGCTTTTAAGGCATACATTAGGGAATGATAATTTCATATTCTGAAAAAGTTCAATCTGAGTTAGAAATTAAAATGTAAGAAAAATAAATAAATCACTATCTTAGAAAAAGCCCATAGAAAATCTTTACAAGGTAAAGAAGAAAATATAATTTAACTTAAGCAGTAAAATGATCTTTTACTTTTGAAGAGAGCCAAAAACTAGAGGTTAAACTCAAATAAAGCATACTACAGTGGTTCTTCCTTTAAAAGTTATGAGCTTATGCCGCGACGGTGGCATTCTGTGGTAGACGGTGGCATTCTGTCATTGCACCACACTATCACAAGGGGGAGTAGGAACGCTGCTCTTTCGGTAGTCTAACTTTTTAGGGATAGGGGGCAGCATTTTCACTTTGGATGAATAGCGTGCCCAGAGTGAACTGCCTCCTACTCTGTCCCAGATGCTAATATATGCATAGTATTATTACTATTGGATATAAAACACTCTGAAGTTTCTAAAACTGAGAAAAAATCCAAACAGGAAGTGAGAATTCTGAGGCTGATCGATTTTCAACTCATCGCCTATTGAAATTGCAGTGGGATATGGATCTGTTTGCACTTCCTACGCCTTCCACTAGATGTCAACAGTCTGTAGAACGTCCCGGATGGGAGCTGTTTGAGTCAGTGGTCTGGCAGAGAGCCAGGTCCTGGTCACGCGCATTCCACATGATATCGACTTGCGTTCCATTACTTCTATAGACACAAAGGAATTCTCCGGTTGGAATGTTATTGAATATTTATGATAACAACATCCTAAAGATTGATTCTATACTTAGTTTGACAAGTTTATTCGACCTGTATTATAACTTTTTGAAGTTTTTGTCCGACGTTCGCCTGGACCTGCACGAGCGTTTTGGATATGCGTACTAAACGTGCTAACAAAAGTAGCTACTTGGACATAAATAATGGACATTATCGAACAAAACAACAATTTATTGTGGAACTAGGATTCCTGGGAGTGCATTCTGATGAAGATCATCAAAGATAAGGGAATATTTATCATGTAATTTCGTATTTCTGTTGACTCCAACATGGCGGAGAAATGTTGTTTCTATCTGAGCGCCGTCTCAGATTATTGCATGGTGTGCTTTTTCCGTAAAGTTTAAAAAAAATCTGACACAGCGGTTGCATTAAGAACAAGTGTATCTTTAATTCTATGTAAAACATGTATCTTTCATCAAAGTGTATGATGAGTATTTCTGTTATTTGATGTGGCTCTCTGCAATTTCTCCGGATATTTGAGGCATTTCTGAACATGGCGCCAATGTAAACTGAGATTTTTGGATATAAATATGCACATTATCGCACAAAACATACATGTATTGTGTAACATGATGTCCTATGAGTGTCATCTGATGAAGATCATCAAAGATTAGTGATACATTTTATCTCTATTTCTGCTTTTTGTGACTCCTATCTTTGGCTGGGAAAATGGCTGTGTGTTTTTTGGACTTGGCGGTGATCTAACATAATCATATGTTGTGTTTTCACTGTAAAGCTTTTTTTAAATCGGACACGATGGGTAGATTAACAAGATGTTTATCTTTCATTTCCTGTATTGGACTTGTTAATGTGTGAAAGTTACATATTTCCCCAAAATAGTTTTGAATTTCCCGCGCTGCCTTTTCAGCGGAATGTTGTCAGGGGTTCCGCTAGCGGAACGTGTGTCCTAGAAAGGCTAAACTGTGGCACAAATTGACTTTTCGTAAATTAATGGAGGCATTTTCAGTCTGAGAGTCTTTCTTCTCTGCACAAGAGTCCTGCATCAGGCAAAAACTGTCGGTGGTCCTGGAGTTAACAGAGAACTTGGGTAAATGCAATGGGGGAATTACACTTGACATGTTGCCTGAAGATTTTCGAAAATTAGGCACGGTGGGCTTTTGGTTTCTCTTCCTCTAAAAACAGAAATAAATTATTCTAAAATACAAATTGGATTTATTTACAAATTAGTAAGAATGTCTCACCCCGTGTTCAATAATGGCCTTTTTCCCATAATTCAGATTACAACCGCTCACTTTCGGTTATTTGAAAACGAAATCTCCAAAACAAGCAAATAAACCTGGTTTTTAAACAAGCAAATAAACCTGGTAAACACAGCCCTCACAAAACGAACTAATACACGCCAAACTAGTTATAAGATACACAAAACATTACAGAAAGCCTATACAACTAAACTATTGGAACCAAGACCTAAAAATAACTGATATTGGCACATAAGTGTGTTGGAGTGTTGGAACACAACAAACTAAATGACAGTTAACAAAAATGTACGCTTAATCCAGTATAAACTAATGTACAGAATTGTTTATACAAGAGACAAAAATCACAAATTTTACAGCACAACGGCAGAGTCATCTCTAAAACTAACAGTGCTATAAAGTCCAAAAGTTATGGGCGGAGTTAGAGAGTTGGCTGTTTTACAATATCAATTCATTACAATATCAATTTTAAGACATGGCATATGAGGGTTCGGTGAGATACCCAATGGGTTGGACTGACTGTACTTTTGTCATCAATCATTTTTAAAAACTTTTGCTAAAAAACTGGAAATCAAGAGAGTGGATAAATCAAATGCATTATTATCTAAATACTAAAAAAAATGTGGGCTACAGAAAGAGGCAGAATCGTGCAGTTCGAAGCTATATGGCATGAAGTATTGCAAACACTGGTGACGTCCATGGGATGAGAAATGAGAAAGTGTTACTGTGAGACGGGCAGGATGGGTGAGGTTACAGTGGGAACATGTGGGTCTGAGCAAGTGTGAGGTCATTAATATTTGTTGAAATTTGTGTATGTAAATGTTGAGTTGTCTATTGTTTTTGTATTGTCACCCTGATGACTAAAGAAAATGTTAATGCCAACTGCAGTCTAATATTAAGGGAATGAATGATACCGTGTGAGTGAGGCATGTATTATATAATGTGATATTGTACGTGTGAGTTAACATGCAGGTTATTACATGGCCATACATCCTCTCTTTTTAATTAAAGCCTGCACTCATGTATGATGTCGATAATAAGAGTGCATAACTTCCAAGTTTTCTGCTTCACACATTTGATTGGCTGCTGGAGCTGCAGGGGCCATCTCGTGCATGTGTGTGTGTGCCATTGCTCGATGACTGTAAGTATGTATCAGGGTAAGTGCTCCAGGGCTGTGGTGTAGAACTGTGAACAGATACAGATTACCGAAACCCTGGAACAACCATGCAACAACCCCTGCACGACATCGTCTGAACTCCAAGCCCTCACCATTATAGTTTAAACTCAATTTAAATCAAATCAGACAGTGGAAGTTTGATTACACCTGTTTCTATTTTCTTCCTCCCTCATCCCATCTATCCACATTTAAATGTGTTACACTGGTTTCAGACTCAGAGGGATTGGTCACAAAGATCACAGGTGTCTTTCACAAGAGAGTAAGAGACAGACACACAGAGATAGAGAGGGTGACAGAGGCAGTGTGTGAGGCCTAAGACTCTGTTCTGTACAGGGCTAATCTGGGAGGAAAGGTGTGTGGGAGGTGTCAGGTGAGCCAGCCCCTGGTGTATGGCAGGACAAAGACATCTGTATCTGACACGTAATGGACAGCTAAGACAGCAGCTACCGCTAGATTGCTTGTAGACTGCTGACTTTAGACTGGCTAATGATGCTCTAAGGAATCTGTATGAGCATAGGAACTGCTGTTTAAGTAATGCCTGTATATAAGCCGTATAAGCACAGGTATTATCCTGCAATAAAGATAATTTCGCCCCAGTGCCTTTGTTATCCTTTTTGTTTTGTTGATTCAACGGAGAAGAGGAGCATCCGGCAGCATGGTCAAAATATTAAGCACATATTCTGCTGTTCTATCACGCGTGCGATGATGTCAGAGGTAAAAAAAAAAAATAAAAAAAAAAACAGTGTCCATTGATTGCAGGAACTTCTTTGTTGTTGTAATATCCCAAACGGACATGTCAGTTTCTCCAATTAAGGATTCTAGCTTTAAGGTAATGTCCAGGATGCATTACAAGATGGTGGGCCCAGATTCTGTCCTGATTTGTAGACAAGATATATCATCACATAATTTTCTGTGAAGCCAGAGGCCAGGGGAAATGTAATCGCTAATCAGAGACTGGAAGGAAAAACAATCTCTGGATGAATCCCAAATGGCACCTTATTCCCTACATAGCGCACAACTGTTGACCAGAGTCCTGTTCAAAAACAGTAAAGGGAATAGGGTACCATTTTGGGCTGCAGCCTTTGTGTCTGTTTCATTAGCCTGAGAAAAGGCTTCCCATTATGTGATAAACAAATAGATAATGAGGGCTCATTTGCTGCATATTGGCCTCAGTACATGCCAGCGGGCTCTGACATTTGGCTGTCTGTGGCCTGTGGTGGCTCACTGCAGGGGGGCCAGGAGGGGATAGTGGCGAGAGGGGTAGAGGAGAGAAAGAGGAGAGAGGAGAGCAGATGGCAGACACAGTGGAGAGGAGTGGTGAACTCTTCAACTCTCTGTCAACACACACGACAAGAAAACTAACTCTGTGTCTGCACATGCATGTGCGCACACCCACACACAAACCAGATGCACTTTGTGTCACAAGCAGTGCTCTTGAGAGCTATTTGAATATACTCAGTGATTAGAGTGGCTGACCAGAACAAGGTCTGTGAACCACAGGAAGCTGTCATTATCCCCCCCAGGCTAACAGGCTGACTACTCCTCTTGCGTCGCGTGCGCTGCAAAATACATTTTGACATACATGTTATTCAATTAGTGCACCCACGCTGCTCGCGTGCGCCAACGAGTGTCTGCGTTGCCAAGGGCTAAAATAGAAGTCTGTTCTATTTCTGACGCAGATCACGCTGCAAGTCCTGCCTCTCCCATCTCCTCATTGGTTTATAGAAGCAGGTACCCACATGCCATCTCCTCATTGGTTATACCCACGTGGGTGACTGAAAGACGAAATAGGTCGGGGGTGGTAATGCACCTACTAATTTATGAAAGTTGCCAATCGCAACATGAAGTCAAGAGAAGAAAAAGCCTGGAAGGAGGAGAGGTGACTAGAAATGATTCGGATGACTGTTTTATGTGTGGATTAATTGGCGGAGTAGAGGACCTTGTGCATTTCAGGTAAAATAAGAACTCAATGTTTATATCCCAGGATAAATTAGCTAGCAACAGCAAGCTAGCTAAATAGGACAAATTAGCTAGCAAGTGCAAGTGCTAGCTAAATTGCCATAAATGTGTCATGCTTTTCGACCTGTCCCCAAATGAATATAATTGGTTCAGAGCTTGTTTTGATATTTTAACCTGCGTGTCGTGATCGCGTTTGGTGTGGGGGTACAAAATACATTTATGCACGATGGTGCACGCCGGTTTGGGTTCCATGTAATGCCAAGCTAACAGCCTTGCCAAGCTAACAGCCTAACAGAGCCATGGCATCACTATGCACTGCACTCATTACTTAACTCCTCTATGGGTCATTCAGTTTACTGGAGGTGGAGGAGGGATGCAATAACCCTTTAGACTCTGAGTCAATTTAATGTTCTGTCCTGCATTGAGTTGAATTGCATTGGAATGACCCCCCAATCCAACCCCACAACAAGGAAGCAGTGAATAATGGATTACTGAAGCCTGTTTTTTTATTTTTATAAATCAGTCCCTAAACCCTACCAGGGGGGCCTAGTGTTTACTCCATCAATACTGAGCCTTGCTGTAGTCCAGTGAGGAGAGAGGAAGAGTGTATGTCTCAAATGGTATCCCGTTCCCTTTATAGTGCACTACTTTTGACGAGGGCCCATAGGGCTCTGGTGAAAGTACGGCACTATATTGGGGAAAGAGAACCATTTGAGACTCAGTCAGAAAATGCGGGCAAGAGTAGCCTGGAGCTACCAGAAGAGTACAGTAGTGTGAGAGGAAAGCAGAATAGTGTGAGTTAGTGTGGTCTGTACTGGATGGACTGTACTGGATGGTAATCACAAGACCCAGACGAAAGGTCACTGCTGAGAGAGACAGACTGGGTGTGGGAGTAATGGAGCAGACTGAGGCCTGGCCAACCTGTGGAGATGGTGCCAAGGCCTGGAGCTGGGCTGGGGTCAGGTTGGGTGGGTGGGCTGCTGGTGGGGACCAGCCCCACTGTGGGGTGGATTTCCTGGGGCTATCAACTAGAGTCTGAGGTCGGTTTGATGGAGGCAAAGGTCAAAGCCAAAGCCACTTAATAGGGACAAAGCCAAAGACTAGGGTGGGTTAGCTAGCTTGGAGCCAAAGACCCAGTCTTGGATGTGAGTTTGAAGGGAAGAAGCCCAGAGGTAGGATTGTTTTTCGGGGGATCAAAGCCCTATTACTGAGGTGGGTTTGCTTGAGGCAGGTTGGCCTGAACAGCAGGCCTCGGCCTGGGATGATGGAAGGAGGTAAGGTCTGGTCTCTGGTCCTCCCCTGCCTGCCTGCTAAATAATGGACCTGAGATTGGGAGGGGAGCTCTGGTCTAATGTCAAGTTCTGGTTCTCCGCTGCCTGGCTGCCTAATTAGGTCAAACTTATTACCAGCCTTTCTGCCAAGAATAGGCCTGGCCTACAAGACATCAGTGGTCAGTACAGAGGAGGGGACTGGCTAGCTAGGGCTGCAGATGGTCAAAGAACAGTCAGAGCAGGAGGCACAGAACACTGACAGGGAGAATGTCAGCCACACACACACACACAGACTCAAACACATACACACGGACTCGCACACACAGACACACACACACGCGCACACACGCACACAGCGGCATTAACCCAAGTCTCACCCTGTGACACGGTCGCCGTGGTGACTCATTGTATAGCCAATCCACACATTTAGATTGAACACTCATTTCAGTTCTCATAATCACACTTCTCTCTTTTCTCTGCCTATACCTCTCTTTTATGCCTCTCTCTCTGCAGGGTATCACACTTATCCCCAGAGGGAAATGCCAAACCTCCATCCCCTTCCAAGTAGAACCATACAGTACTGTATGGAATTAAGTAAGAAGAAAAGTGAATATGGCCCTTAGGACTACAGTCAAAATTGTATAGATGTTCTCTTGAGGTTTCACAGTGGGTGTAAGGTAGGAGTGTAAATCAGTGGTGACTGTATATATACACAGTGCATTCGGAAAGTATTCAGAACCCTGGACTTTTTCCACATTTTGTTACGTGACAGCCTTATTCTAAAAATGATTAAATAAATACAAATCCTCAGCAATCTACACACAATACCCCATAATGACAAAGCAAAAACATGTTGTACATTTTTGCAAATTTATTACAGATTAAAAACATAAATACTTTATTTACATACGTTTTTAGAGCCTTTGTTATGAGACTCGAAACTGAGCTCAGGTACTGAGCTCATGTTTCCATTGATCAGCCTTGAGATGTTTCTAGAACTTGATTGGAGTCCACCTGTGGTAAATTCAATGGATTGGACATGATTTGGAAAAGTACACACCTGTCTATATGTTACCACATTTGACAGTTAATGTCAGAGGAAAAACCAAGCCATCAGGTCGAAGGAATTGTCTTAGAGCTCCGAGACAGGATTGTGTCGAGGCACAGATCTGAGGAAGGGTACCAAAACATTTCTGCAGCATTGAAGGTCCCCAAGAACACTGTGGCATACATCAGTCTTAAATGGAAGACTTTTCCTTGAGCTGGCCACTCGGCCAAACTGAGCAATCAGGGGAAACGGGCCTTGGTCAGGGAGGTGACCAAGAACCCGATGGTCACTCTGAGAGCTCCACAGTTCCTCTGTGGAGATGGCAGAACCTTCCACAAGGACAACAATCTCTGCAGCACTCCACCAATCAGGCCTTTATAGTAGAGTGGCCAGACGGAAGCCAGTAAAAGGCACATGACAGCCCGCTTGGAGTTTGCCAAAGGCAACTAAATACTGTCAGAACATGAGAAACATGAGAATCTGGTCTGATGAAACCAAGATTGAACTCTTTGGCCTGAATGCCAAGCATCACGTCTGGACGAAACCTGGATCCATCCCAACGGTGAAGCATGGTGGTGGCAGCCATCTTGCTGTGAGGATGTTTTTCAGCAGCAGGGACTGGGAGACTAGTCAGGATCGAGGCAAAGATGAACAGAGAAAAGTACAGAGAGATCCCAAATACAGGTGTTCCAAMYTKKTKKKRAAWYMWTTTTTKTTGTTGATTTTGCTGTGTCATTATGGGGTATTGTGTTTWWATTGACGAGGGGAAAAAAACWATTGAATCAATTTTAGAACAAGGCTGTAACATAACATGTGGAAGAATCAAGGGGTTGTATACTTTCCAAATGCACTGTATGTTCAGCTAAAGAGAGAGAGATGGACAGAGGTAGAGAGAGCAAATGAAAAAGAGCAAAAGCAAAAGGGAGAGAAAAAGGATAAAGAGAGAGAGAGAGAGAGGAGAGAGGAACACTGCTGGTCTGAAGGAGGGAGAGGTACAGAGAGGGATGAAATAAAGACAGAGAAAAAGAGAGCCACCTCTCTTCCCCCTCTCTCTCCCAGGGGAGGAGGAAAGGAGGATAGATGGATGCGAGTGCTAGGGCCTCTGGGCGCGTCGGTGGCAGTCTGCATGCCAAGCTGTGTGTGTGTGGTGCAGCGGTGCAGCAGGGATAATACTAAATCAGTGGGCACTGTAAACACTATAAATCAACTGCGACACACATACACACAGGCGCATGCTCACACGTGTGCACACACACACACACCGGCACACACACACACAGAGCCCCTCGCGACATGGACCACTGAACCTCTGCATATTCAACCACACACCAGTTTCAATTCAATTTGCACAGAGAGAGAAGAAGGAAGAGAGGGAGGGAAAAGGAGGGAGAGGAAGGTTAATGAGGGACTAGGAGGTAGAGGAAAGGAGAACTTCGAAACGGGTCTTATTAAAGTTGAAGAAGCATCCATTGACCTAGAACTCTTCAGAGTGTGGTTGAGAGAAGAGAAGACGCACGCAGGGGAAGAGAAGATACATCCGTCAATAAGAGAAACGGAGAGAACAGAAGAGAGGAACTAGGGGAAAGGGCCCAAAGTCTGATTCCTGCTTCATGCCAATGTCACCTTGCAGCAGCTGCTGCTGTCATCCCACTAATGCAGCCAATGTGACCCCTGATCCCTGTAGTTAATGATGAGGGTGGTGCTGGTCTGGGATGTGCTGGGGGAGAAGAGGACACTGGCTGGCACACTCTGTTCAGCCCTACTGGGACTCACATTCATACTTAGTGGCACAGTCTCAAATGACACTCTATTCCCTGTATAAACAGTGCACTACTTTTAAACAGCACCATCTGTGGCCAAATGACCAAAGCACAAATGACACAATTTCTTAAATAGAGCAACATGGGAATAGAGTCAGAGACTTCACTCTTTCAAATATAAAGTGATGGAAACATCACTATTAAGTGGGGTTCTCACCCAGAACCTCAGTAAAAGGTGATGTAGGCATGACAACATACATTTCCATCCTTCTCTCTCTTACCTGGAAATCTCTCTCATCCAGAATCGCTTTCCTCCATCGTACCAGGAAAGCAGCACACACGTAGAGATGGAAGTGAGAGAATCCCTCTGGTTCAGCCTGCAAAGAGAGAGAGAGAGAATTACACAACAAAACACATTTTCTAACATATCAGGAGTTAGCAGCAGTGGAGCGACAGTGAAGATAATACTGTAGCATCCTCCCAGTGCCCTCCATCTGCACCTCTCCACTTAGGCCTACTCTACCTTGACATTATGTTTGATAGGAAGACAAATCTACACTCCGAGTGGGAATTTGGACGCTTGCTGCCTGGCAGAGCGAGAGAAGACGAAGAAAAAAAAAAAAAAAGAAGATATTAAATATTTTCTGTCACAATCAGAGAATTTACAATCGACTAGAAGCTGAAAGACAAATCCCTGTTAAATTTGCCCTTTACTTTTTCTCCTTCCTTCTTTCAGACGCTCATTACATTTCCAGGCCTGGCTTTTACAGGGCTGAATAAAGGAGGGGAATTAAAGTGAGAGAGAGAGAGTCTGAGATGGCCCTCGTCTATAGCCCTGGATAGTCCTCATCTAAAGGGCTATCCAGGGGAAGACAATTAAAGCTCTTAAAACAGACTGAAGAACTAAAGGAGTGGAAATGGGACAATATGTTCAAGTGCTTACAGTAATACTGGTCTTCACAGACTCTCAACATCCAGTCAACTCATATGCATACAGTTGAAGTCGGAAGTTTACATACACCATAGCCAAACACATTTAAACTCAGTTTTTCACAATTCCTGACATTTAATCCTGGTAAAAATTCCCTGTCTTAGGTCATTTAGGATCACCACTTTATTTTAAGAATGTGAAATGTCAGAATAATAGTAGAGAGAATGATTTATTTCAGCTTTTATTTCTTTCATCACATTCCAAGTGGGTCAGAAGTTTACATACACTCAATTAGTATTTGGTAGCATTGCCTTTAAATTGGGTCAAACGTTTCAGGTAGCCTTCCACAAGCTCCCACAATAAGTTGGGTGAATTTTGGCCCATTCCTCCTGACAAAGCTGGTGTAACTGAGTCAGGTTTGTAGGCCTCTTTGCTCGCACACGCTTTTTCAGTTCTGCCCACACATTTTCTATAGGATGGAGGGCAGGGCTTTGTGATGGCCACTCCAATACCTCGACTTTGTTGTCCTTAAGCCATTTTGCCACAACTTCGGAAGTATGCTTGGGGTCATTGTCCATTTGGAAGACCCATTTGCGACCAAGCTTTAACTTCCTGACTGATGACTTGAGATGTTGCTTCAACATATTTTTCCTCCCTCATGATGCCATGTATTTTGTGAAGTGCACCAGTCCCTCCTGCAGCAAAGCACCCCCACAACATGATGCTGCCACCCCCGTGCTTCATGGTTGGGATGGTGTTCTTCRCCTTGCAAGCATCCCCCTTTTTCCTCCAAACATAACGATGGTCATTATGACCAAACAGTTCTATTTGTGTTTCATCAGACCAGAGGACATTTATCCAAAAAGTACGATCTTTGTCCCCATGTGCAGTTGCAAACCGTAGTCTGACTTTAATATGGCGGTTTTGGAGCAGTGGCTTCTTCCTTGCTAGAGGCCTTTCAGGTTATGTAAATATAGGACTCGTTTTACTGTGGAAAAAATACTTTTGTACCCGTTTCCTCCAGCATCTTGTACCCGTTTCCTCCAGCAAGTTCCTTTGCTGTTGTTCTGGGATTGATTTGCACTTTTCACACAAAAGTATGTTCATCTCTAGGAGACAGAACGCGTCTCCTTCCTGAGCGGTATGACGCCTGCGTAGTCCCATGGTGCTTATACTTGTGTACTATTTTTTGTACAGATGAATGTGGTACCTTCAGGCATTTGGAAATTGCTCCCAAGGATGAACCAGACTTGTGGTTCAATTTTCTTTCTGAAGTCTTGGCTGATTTCCTTTGATTTTCCCATGATGTCAAGCAAAGAGGCACTGAGTTTGAAGGTAAGCCTTTAAATACGTCCACAGGTATACCTCCAATTGACTCAAATTATGCCAATTAGCCTATCAGAAGCTTCTAAAGCCATGACATAATTTCTGGAATTTTCCAAGCTGTTTAAAGGCAAAGTCAACTTAATGTAAGTAAACTTCTGACCCACTGGAATTGTGATACAGTATATTATAAGTGAAATAATCCGTCTGTAAGCAATTGTTGGAAAAATTACTTGTGTCATGCACAAAGTGCATGAAAGGACATTTATTCCCACTTTCCTGAGTAAATAGTTAGGACTAATGCTGTTCTCACTGGAGAAGAGGGGGTTGTTCAAAAATTACATYCTCCATTCCCGGAGCAGGCGTGCTGCAGTTCAGTGGCGCAGCACAGTGAAGCAAAGCACAGGGCGAGGGTGATATTTGCGTATTCACAGCGAGGGGCGACGGGCTGGTCGTTTATGCCAGACACGGAGAGAACGTAATGAAAATCAATGGCTGTGTTCCTTCTTCAAGCCAATAAACAGGCAGGACAGACAGGACAGGGAGAGTGCTCTTCAAGGGTAACTAACTGTCGGAGGTACGGCTGTGGAAACATTCCCTTCACATTGAGGTTTAAACATACACAGGTTTGACACACTGCAGAGTGCAGACTGTTAATATGGATATAGCTGTGTAGGGAACATCGACTAAGCCAACAGCTAAGCAAATCACTTCTCTACATAGAAATTCCAACACATCTATGCTATGTACATATTATGAAGCATGAGAGATGGTAGCTTCACATTAGTTACTATCAAAGTTCATACTTGCTAAAAATTATTAATCCTTTTTAACTAGAACAAATTCTTATTTACAATGACGGCCTACCCCGGGCCAAACCCGGACGACGCTGGGCCAATTGTGCGCCGCCCTACGGCCGGATGTGACACATTCGGACCAGGGACTGCAGTGACGCCTCTTGCACTGAGATGCAGTGCCTTAGACCGCTGCGCCGCTCGGGAGTCTACTCCATACAATTACCCCATAAAACTAAAACATACAAGAAAGTTTTGAGTCTTTCTTCATCATACAACCTCTCTAACTTCCTACTAGAGGTCATTTTCAATAAGCAGACAGTATTAATGGTAAACTAGACTAGTGGGTGTAATTATACATAATTAGAATTATACATAATTATACATGGCAGTGATGCCAGGGTACACCTTAAAGGAAGAAAATACACTATATTTTGGTATCTTTTTCATTAATCCACTGTTGATACGGAGTAAGATGCTTTTAGCTCCGAAGCAACAAWTTTTATTCATTATTTCTTACATTTTTAGCTCAAAACTTTTATTTTTTTTGTGTTATTACATACCACCGGAAAGCAAAGCCACTCCGACATTGCTCGTCCTATTATCTATTTATTTCTTAATTCCATTCTTTTACTTTTAGATTTGTATGTATTGTTGTGAATTGTTAGATACTACTGCACTGTTGGAGCTAGAAACACAAGCATTTCGCTACACCGGCAATAACATCTGCTAAATAAAATTAAGATTGATTCAGTCCCAAAATGTTGTGCATGTCAGCAGTCACGTTTTCAAGAAGCAAAGTGTCACTGGCCACATCATCATGATGACGTGTTTCGCAATATCTTGAAAACTTACACGCAAAACATTTTGGGACTATATCAACAATGGACTAATGAGAAGAAAAAAAAAAGATAATTTAAGTGGAGTTTTCCTTTAAGTGTCAGTTAACTGCAGCAGCGTCTAGTCGTGGATCATTTGAATTGTTTCTCTCTCACTGCTCCTCGGGGGAATGGGACCTTAATAAATGACCACAATAAAAGAAAAGGCACTGGATGCTCTTTCTCCTTCTCTCTCTATGACTTTCCTTGTCCTTTTTGCCTTCCCAATCTGTGCCTTTGCTTTCTCTCAATACATGATTTTTCTAAAATGTAAACTTTATTTAACTAGGCAAGTCGGTTAAGAACAAATTCTYATTTACAATGACGGCCTCCCGGGGAACAGTGGATTAACGGCCTTGTTCAGGGGCAGAACGGCAGATTTTTACATTGTCAGCTCGGGGATTCGATCCAGCAACCTTTCGGTTACTGGCCCAACGCTCTAACCACCTGCCGCCCAAAAATACAACTTTGAACTCTAGTTCTTTCTTAGCCTCTGTCTTCCCTCTCAGCCACTCTCTCTCTGAGGGGAGAGGGGAGAGGGGAGAGGGAGAGGGGCAGAGGAGAAGAGAGAGAGAGAGAGAAGAGAGAGAGAGAGAGAGAGAGAGCGAGAGAGAGAAAGAGAGAGAGAGACGAGAGAGAGAGAGAGAGAGAGAGAGAGAGAGAGAGAGAGGAGAGAGAGAGAGAGAGGAGAGAGCGAGGAGGAAGAGAGGAGAGAGAGGAGATTATAGACTCGAAGATAAATGTGAAGAGACGAAACCTGAGAGGCTGAGTAATCACAAAAGCGATCTGGGTGATCACACTCTCTCACTCCCAGAAGTCCCCTCGTGTTAATCTACAACAGTGTGTGCTCTGTGTGTCGGCGCCGCCGATGGACTCCTACCCCCATCAGCTGGTCAGAATTAAACCGTCGAGGTACACGCAATGGCAATCATCAGCAAGACCCAGCAAATCCTCTGACAAAACACTTCACTCTCCTCTGCTCTCTCTCTTCTTCTCTCTCCGTCTCTCTCTCTCTCTTCCTCTCGTCCTTCTCTACCTCTTTCTCTCTCTTACTCACATCCCTTTACTCCTCTGTCTATTCTCTGTTTTTCTTCCTTCGCGCTCCTGTAAAGTCCTATCTGTTTATCCTTCTATATTGCTCCTCAGTCTACCTCTTCTCTCTCTCTCGTCTCTCTACCTACTCCCGCCCTCTAACCTCTCTGCCTTCCCCTCCTAGGTGCATTTTGACAGTGCGAGATGAAGGTGTGTGTTGCCTTCATGTCTTAGCTCTTCTCTCTTCCTCCTCTCCTCTGTTTTCCTCAATTCCACCTCCTCCTCCATCTTCATCTCTCCTTCTCCGAGCAGTGTTTCCCAGTCATCCATTAGCCGTTTTTTTGCAAGACCCTTTCTCCCAATCCAGCCTACATTCCACCCCTACCTTGTATTGGCTATCTAACGGCCATAAGATCTTATTTTAACAGACATGTCTTAATTGTAATGTGAGTGCGAGAGGTCTTGCTATTCTTGTCCATTACGCAGCTTGTTAGATTAAACTGGCAGACTTGACTCATGCCATCCTGGGCTCTACTCATCGACGACCTCCGCCATCCGTGCGCAGCAGCCTGCCCTGGTGCCCTGCAGCTTTAATGCGTCCTCTTTTCCTCTTTAGTTGTGTGGTGTAGGTCGTGCACTTGTGTAGGATAAGTTCCTTGGTAGTGAGGCGTCTTTGTGCGCCCTCTTACACTTATTTAAATCAGGTTGCGCTGAAGCAGGGCTGGCACAACATAGCACGGGAGAGAGGAATGAGAGGGAGAGGATGAGAGCCGAGGAGGATGAGAAGGAGAAGATGAGAGGGACGACGAGCGATGAGAGGAGTGACGAGCTGGAGAGAGGCTGAGGGGAGACAGGCTGAGAGAGGCGCTGGAGGAGAGAGAGAAACAGAGGGGCTCAAGCGGACGGGACAGAGGGTGGCTGAAAGGGAGGGGAAGCCGAGAATACAGGAGGGTGGCTGGGAGGGAGGGACAGAGGGAGGTGAACAGGTGGAGGGGCTGAGGGAAGCGGGGCGGCGGACAGGAGGGTGTCCCGGTCCCTTTGAGGGAGGGCGCGGCCGAGGATGGATGGGGGGGACCGGGAATCCCAGAAGAGGGGCTGAGGGAGAGACAGAGAGGGGCTGAGGAGGACAGATGAGGGCTGAGGGAGTTGGGTGAGGGGCTTTGAGGGAGTGAGAGAGAAGCGGGCTTCGAGGGAGTGAGAGAGAGGGTCTGAGGGAGTGAGACGACGAGGGTCTGAGGGATTGAGCGGGAGGGTCTGAGGGAGAGCAGAGACGTGCGGGGCTGAGGGGAGGAGAGAGAGCGGGGGCTGAGGGAACAGAGAGAGAGCGGGGCTGAGGCGAGAGAAGAACTTGCGGCTGAGGGGAGAAAGAGAGGTGTGCGGGGACCTGACGGAGAGAGAGAAGGAAAAGGGCTGAGGGAGAGAGAGAGAAAAAAAAGGGCTCGAGAGAGAGAAATGGGTGAGAGAAGAGAACTAATGGGCTGAGAGAGGAGAGCAGAGAGAGAGGAGCGACGAGAGGAAGAGAGCAAGGGGGAAAGGGGAAAGGAGAGAGAGAGAGAAGGATGAGAGCGAGAAACAAAGAGCTGAGAGGAGAGAAATTACAGAGCGAAGGAGAGAGAGAAAAGGGCTGAGAGGGAGACGAAATGGCTGAGAGGGAGAGAGATAAAAATGGGCTGAGAGGGATGAGAGAAATGGGCTGAGAGGGAGAGAGAACAGGGCTGAACAGAGAGTGACT
>NC_036840.1:13948390-14000889 GCF_002910315.2 Salvelinus sp. IW2-2015 | reverse complement strand
GAGGAGCGGCTGGAGGCGAGGGAGATGATCGATGCGGAACAAAGGGATCTTGAGGAGAGACAGCGCTGAGAGAGGAAAATGGGCTGCGGAGGCGAGGATAGGGATGCGAGAGTCAAAGGCCTGAAGAGATGTGGAGAAGAACCAAGATGAGATGTCTGATGAGGAATGGAGAACAAATGGCCTGATGAGAAGTATGACGAGAGAGAGAGAGAGAGGATAACTCAGAGTGACGAGAGAAGAGGAGAGAGAGACGAGAGAAGAGAAAAAGAGCTGTGTGACCGAGAGAGATGAAAAAAGAGCTGAGAGAGAGAAAAAGGCTGAGAGAGAGGAAATGGGCCTGAGAGTAGAGAGAAATGAGGCTGAGAAGGGAAGGAGAAATGGGCTGAGAGGAGAAGAAAAGGGCCTGAAAGAAGTGACTGACGAGGAGGAAAAAAGAGGAGAGGAGAAGTGACTGAGAGGAAGAAGCGGAGGAGGAAGAGGCTGAGAGAAGAACAAGAAGAGGGGATAGCTGAGAGGAGAGGAAGAGAGAACAGCAGCGATCTGAGGGACAGAGGGGCTTAGGAGGAACAGCGGGGCTGAGGAAGGTACACCGGCTCAAGGACAGCGGAACAAATTCATACACTCCATTCCTCCATGGCGGTGAGGGTAGGTGACACAGTAGGGGGGGACAGCGAAGGGCTGAGGGAGGGACAGCGAGGGGCTGAAAAGGAGGGACAGCGAGGGGCTGAGGGAGGACGGGGTGAGAGGAAGGCTGAGGGAGGACCAGAGAGGGCGCTTGAGGGAGGGACAGAGAGGGGCTGAGCGGACGGACAGAGGGGCTCGGAGGAAGAGGGACTAGGGAGCAGCGGAGGCAGGGAGAGGGGCTGAGGAGTAGAGAGAAGGCTGAGCTAGAAGGGTAGAGAGAGAGAAAGGGCTGAGAGAGAGAGAATGGGAGAGAGAAGAAAAGAAAGAGAGCTGAGAGAGGAAAAGAGAGAGAGCGAGGCTGAGCAAAGGAAGAAGAGGACGGATCAAGAAGAGAGTGGCTGCAAAGGAAGAAGAAGAGGGGTGGAGGAGAGAGGCGAGGGGAGAAGAAAGAAGAGGGGAGTGAGCGCTGAGAGGGAAGAGGAAGGGATGGGCTGAAGAGGAAGAAGAGAAGCCATCGAGAGGGAAGAAGAGAGGAGGTCTGAATCGGGAGGAGAGAAGAGGGAGTTGCTGAGAGAGAGTGCCTGAAGAGAGGGCTGAGAAGGCAGACGGAAGAGCTGAGAGAGAGAGCTAGGCTGTGAACACTGTGCGCTGAGAGAAGAAGAGAGAGATGTAGAGAGAGGCTGAGAGGGAAGAAAAGAGAGATGTTGAGAGGAGAAGAGAGAGGCTGAGCGAGCGAGAGGGAGGCTGAGCAGAAGAGAGGGAGGGAGCGAGAGAGGAGAGGGAGGCTGAGCGAAGAGGACAAAGAGAGGAGGTGAGCGAGAGAGAGAGGGAGGCTACGAGAGGAGAGAGAGATGAGGAGAGGAAGGACTGAGCGAGAAGAGTGAGGAGACGAGCGGAGAGAGAGAGGACGAGCGAGAAGAGAGGATGCTGAGCGGAGAGAGATATGGAGGCTGAGCGAGAGAGAGAGATATAGCTGAGCGAGAGAGAGAATATGAGGTGAGCGAGAGAAGAGATGAGAGATGGAGGCTGACAGGAGAAGAGAGAGATGAGCTGAGAGAGAGGATGGAGGTGAGAGAGATAGGAGCTGAGCGAGAGAGGAGAGATAGGAGAGTGAGAGAGAAGGAGGCTGAGCGAGAGAGAGAAGAGAGTGGAGGCTAGAGAGCAGGAGCAGAGGAGAGGAGGAGCTGAGCGAAAGGAGTAAGAGAGGGAGCTGAGCACAGAGAGAAGGGAGCTGAGCGAGAGAGAGAAGAGGATGACGAGAGAGAGAGGAGGATATTGACGGAGAGAGAGAGAGGGAGCTGAGCGAGAAGAGAGAGGGAGGCTGAGCGAAGAGAGAGACGCGAGCTGAGCGCAGAGAGAGGAGGGAGTGGAGAGGGACTGAGCGAGAGAGAGAGAGGGAGCTGAGCGAGAGAGAGAGAGAGAGGGAGGCTGACGCGAGAGAGAGAGGGGAGGCTGACGAGAGAGAGGGAGGCTGACGAGAGAGAGAGAGGGAGGCTGAGCGAGAGAGAGAGAGGAGGTGAGGGAAAGAAGGAGCTGAGCGAGAGAGAGAAGGGAGGCTAGCGAAGAGAGAGAGGGAGCTGAGCGAGAGAGGAGGCTGAGGGAGTGAGCGGGGGAGGCTGAGCGAGAGAGAGAGAGGGAGGCTGAGCGAGAGAGAGAGGGGAGCTGAGGAGAGAGAGGGGCGGCGAGAGCTGAGCGAGAGAGAAGAGGGAGCTGAGCGAGAGAGAGAGGGGAGGCTGAGCGAGAGAGAGAGGGAGGCTGAGCGAGAGGAGCTTGGGAGAGGATGATTTGAGAGGAGATCTGAGGAGAAGGTGATGTGAGTAGAGGAGAGAGGGAGGCTGATTGAGAGAGAGAGAGGGAGGTCTGATGCGACGAGAGGAGAGAGAGCAGTAGGAGTGAGAAGAGAAGAGAGTAGGACGGTGAGCGAGAGAGAGAGAGAGAAAGGGAGGCTTGAGAGCGAGAGAGTGAGTGAGAGATAGGGTGGAGGCGAGAAGAGAGAGAGGAGGCGATGGAGCGAGGAGGCAGAGTGATGAGAGGGGAGGTGAGTGACGAGGGGAGGCTGAGTAAGGAGTGATGGAGAGGTGACGAGTGGAGAGATGGGAAGGAGCTGGAGATAGGGAGTGGAGGCTGGAGAGGAGGTGAGGTGAGGATGAGCGACTGAAAGTGAGAGATGGGGCTGAGTGAGAGATGGAGTGGAGTAGAGGAGGAGGGGGAGTGAGGAGGAGTAGAGAGGAGGGAGGCTGAGTGAGAGGGAGCTTAAGAGTGAGAAGAGGGAGCGTGATGGAGAGAGGAGGCGAGTTGAGAGAGGAGGCGAGCGAGAAGGGAGCGTGAGCGGAGGGAGGCTAGCGAGAGGGAGGCTGACGAGAGGAAGGCTGAGCGAAGAGAGTGCTACGAGAGAGAGATGCGAGAAAGACAGAGTGGAGAGTGAGGCTGCGATGAGAGAGTGCCGCGAGGAAGGGCTGCGCCGAGAGAGGGTGCTGGCGAGAGAGTAGGCTTGCGGTAGAGAGGTGAGCCGAGAGAGAGATAGGTAGACGAGAAAGCGAGAGAGAAAGGTGAGAGATAGAGAGAAAGGTCTGAGAGAGAGGATGCTGAGGAGAGAGATGAGAGAGGCTGAGAGAGAGCTGTAGTGGAAGAGATGACAGAAGCCGGGAGGGAAGATAGGACGAAGGCGAGAGGAGGGAGGAGGAGAGGCTGAGATTGGGCTGAGAGAAAGAGAAGAGAGAGGAGAAGGGCTGAGGAAATTGGGGTAGAGAGAGGATGAGAGGGAGGGAAAAGAGGAATAGGCTGAGTATTGGGCTGAGAGGATAGAGGAAGGCTGAGATGCAGATAGGAAAAGGAGAGGCTGAGATAGCTGAAGGAAGATGAGGAAGGCAGAGATTGCCTGAGAGGGAGAGGAGAGGAGAGGCAGAGATTTGGCTGAGAGGGAAGGAGGAGAGGTGAGCAGAATTGGCTGAGAGGAAGAGAGAGGAGAGGGAGATTGGCTGAGAGGGAAGAGAAGGCTGAGTTGCTAGAGGAGAGGAGAGGCTGAGATGGTGGAGGAAAGGGAAGGCTGATTGGCAATAGGTAGGGAGGTAGATTGCCTGAGAGGGAAGAGGAGAGGAGAGGCAGAGATTGCTGAGAGGGAAGAGGAGAGGAGAGGCAAGAGATTGGCTGAGAGAGGAGAGGTGAGGCTGAGATTGGCTGAGAGAAGAGCTGAGACTGAAGAGGAGAGGAGATGCTGAGGATTGGTGAGAGGGAAGAGGAGAGGCTGAGATTGGCTGAGAGGGAAGAGGGGAGGAGAGGCAGAGATTGGCAGATAGGGAAAGGAGAGGCTGAGATTTGGTGAGAGGAGAGAGAGAGGAGAGCAAAGAGATGGCTTGAAGGGAGAAGGAGAGGCTGAGAGGCGAGGTAGGCGAGAGGGACAGGAGTGGCTGAGAGGGAGGAGAGAGGAGAGGCAGAATTGGCTCGAGAGGGGATAAAGAGGAGAGGAGAGGCAGAGATTGGCTGAGAGGAAAAAGAGAGAGCGGAGATGCGAGAGGAAGGGAAAGGCGAGAGGAGGAGGAGGAGGAGAGCAGATGTTTGGTGCTGTGAGGGCGGAGGAGTGAGAGTGTAAGGCACTTGGAGATTGGAAAGCTTGAGAAGTGAGAAGCAGAAAAGTAGAGATAGAGAGAGGCAGAGGAATTATGGTCATCGAAGAGGACGATGAGAGGCCGGAGAGGCTGACAGGTAAGTGATGAGGAAGTAATGCTAGAGCGGAGTGAAGAGGAGAGGCCTTGAGATGAGGGCTGAGAAGGAGAGGCGCGAGGAGGGAGAAGCCAGAGATTAGGCAGATTAGGGGAAAGGAGAGCCGAATGGCCCTAATCTGAAGGATGAGGAGGGGCAGAGGATGTGGCTGAGTGGATGGGAGCGAAGGAGGAGTGAGGCTGGACGGACGTTGGCAGGCTGAGAGGTTCTGAGCAGCCTTCACGAGAGAAGTTAAGCACTGGGAGGGAGGAGGAGTAAGCTGAACACGATGCAGAGAAGGCAGTGAAGTGGACTAATTTTTTGAAGACGTCGGTGCGTGGCGTCTGAATGGAAAGGAACGCCGATTCACAAGCTGAGAGGCGCAGAGCGGTTGCGTGCCTTTTGAGTAGAGGTAGAGAATGGTAGGACGGAGGGGGGGGGAGGAGGGAGGAGCTCGCTGAGGCGTGGGGGCCGGAGGCGGGGTGGAATGGGGAGCGGTGGAGAGGCTGAGGTAGCGGGGTGTCGGAGAGCTGGGAGAGTGGGGAGGCGGGGACGGGAGGGCGGGGCGCGGGTGATGGTGTGGTGTGCGGAGGGCTGTGCGAGTGGCGAGTGGTGGTGGTGGTGGGTGGGAGTGGCTCGTATGGGGAAGAGGAGGGACAGGAGAGTGTGTGTGGTCGAGAGGCCGGGCGAAATACGGAGAGGAGAGTGGTAAGCAAGCCAGAGGTGAGCCTTTGGTCGGAGAGAATGAGGTTGTGAGAGGACGGTGGGCAGTGGAACACGAGGCCCCTTGGTGTGGGACTGAGATGTGGGCTGAAAGGTAAGGGAGGTGACCACGATAGCCAGAGCCCGGAGAGTGGGGCCTTGCAACAGATCCGAGGTAGTGGTAAAGGAGCCGCAATGTGTCAGTTAAGTGCTGAATAGAGAGGGGACTCAGGTGAGAGTGGAAAGGGTGGCTCGAGAGGGTAAGTACAAAGAGGAGCGACGGGTGAGGGAGTGGCTGAGATAAGCGGGCTAATAGGCGGGAGATGAGGCAGAAATCTGGTCTCTCTTCCCCCCCCCATTCAACTCTATCTTCCACCCTCAGCCCTTCATACAGACTACCTCATCCTCCATATAAGTCTTCACACTAAAAGACTACAGTACACCCTCTGATAATTACTGACTGTAAGTTTCTCGATAGTGTGCCGTATGCTTCCAGACTTCCATCTCCTTCCCTATTGTTATTCCTGGTGCCAGTCCCGGTGTCAGAGTCACAGTATTGGAGAAGACAGGCATGGGTTTGCCTGAGTGGGCCTGACCTGCAGACATGGTGAACAGTACTGAGGTACTCTATGTGATCAGAGGAGAGAGGTGCAGAGTCAGGGAGTCAGACGCTCCAAACTGCATCGCAAGCTGTCTGTCTCTCATCTCAACCTTAACTAGTCCTGTTTGATGTGGGACTAAACCTCTTTGTGGAAAACTGATACGCAGGATTCAAACCCTGAAGGTGAGAGTAACCAGGAGCGTTGAGGTAGTGGGTGATGTGTGTGTGTGCCTGTGTGTGAGGAAAAACTCCTGCTGAGAAAACAAATCTACAAAAGGCCTGTTGCTGTATCCTGAGGGAGACAGAGGACATCCATGGGAAGGATGTGTGTGTGTGTGTGCGYGTGTGTGTTTGTGCGTGCGGAGTCAGTTCAGCAGCAACACTTCACACACAGGGGGGTTAGCACTTGGCGAAATGCTGCAGCATACTGCAGACCAGAGCAGTGTGAAAGCACAGCAAGGTGTTTACGGTGTGTGTTGGGCTCTGTGTGTCAGTGTGTGTCCTCACACGTGAAAGCTCAGTCCTGAATGGATCCCGACACAGCTTGTCAGTGTGTTTGTATGTCTACAGCATAGGGAAAAAAAGAACAGAGAGACAGAGGGATGAAGCGAACAGGGCCGTGGAGGAGAGGGATAGAGTGAAAGAGAGAACGGTGTAGAGGAGGAGAGAGGACGAGAAAGATGGAGAGAGCGGTGCAGAGGAGGAGAGGTATAGAGAGATGGAGTGAGCGAAGCGGCAGAGTTCTTTTATAGTTTTTTTATAGAGAGCAGAACAGATTAAGTATTGATGCTTGGGGCCGTGTGGCTGACCCCACCTCTAACCCTGTCTGTGCCTGCTGGGGATTGGCTCTCTGTCTCACCAATCAGCCAATCATTAGGAGGCCCCTGGGGGCCTGGAGGGGAGGGGTAAAGGGGCTGGGGCCACATCCCCGAGGATCATTTTGCCGTTCCTGTGCCCTGCAGAGGTATACACTCTCTCGTCCTCACTCAATCTCCCTCAATATCTCTGTTGCGCTCTCTCCATCTCTCTCATTACCTCTCTCTTTAAGCCCTGCAGTCTCCATCTGTCATTCTCTCTCTCCTTCTCTCTGGATAGACATAACGTAATAAGGTAAAACACTACAGCCTTCTCTGACAATATAGGCAACCAAAATATAGGAAAATAAAGAAAGGAAAATCCGAACAGACAAATGTTGGCTATACCATTGCCAAAGATAACACTCTCATTTTAAGTAAGAGTAGTGCCATTGGCAGCGCATGAGTTTCAAGTTGGGGGGAAACAACAACTACAAAAATGTGTTGTTTTGTTTTATCTTTAATGATAAGTATGCCATGCGTCTATCATCGCATTTGCAGACTAATGTAAGACAGTGTACTATTCCTAATGTGATGAGTAGATCGGATCGTCCATCAATTYGGCTAGTAATATAACTGACTCACTGTTTGCAGGATATTTCACGCAATTCTACGACACTTTACTCTCCACGACTGGAGAAAATAGCAGCCTTTTTAATACGCAAAAATGACAGGGTAGGCTACTCTGCTGACACTGAAAAACTGAGACCGGCATTGTCATGAATGCATCCATCTCATCGAGGCCCATGAAAAGGGGAGACACATATTGTAGGCGTTGACGTCCATCAAGCCTGGATGAGGTAATTGCCCTAAAAAAACTGTTCAGGAGCACGGACTCACCCAATGATAAAGACAGTGAATATGCGCACTCACCTGGGATATGGCTGATGCTCTCCCAATGAGATAAGCTACTGTTCGCTTAATAAATAGCCTATTGCGAGTTGAGAATGTGTATAGCCTAACTAAAGACAGGTCCTATCTTTGTCTCCTCTCTTTTGTGTTTTTCCAGCGATTGTATTTTGAAATATTACGATAGGCCTCGGCCTATTTTAGATGCATTTCACTGACAGCCGCAAATCAACAATCCTCTATTTGACATGTTATGCGCGGTGCCCAATTTGCGCGCCTCCCGACATTAGAAAATGCCCTGGCCTCGTGATTTAAAAGAATCTGCAGCTATTTTCGAAAAATAAGCTAATGATAATCTGTGGCAAAAATCATGCTCTCTGGTGTCGTGTTTTGAAGGATAGAATATATTTTTGTAAAGACAGCAGTAATTATATACTGTAATTTTAGTAATTTATTTTAGGGGAAGCTTCTATTGGAGGGCAGATATGCTGTGAACCATTCCAACAGCTAGCACAGTTCTGCCTAAACCTAACTATCTTCTGCCCATATGAACAAAGTCGTTTCTGGCCATATAAAGAACAGGTACGCATGATTTCATGAAAAGCCGCAAACGGACAACATTAGGTCATTTATTAAATTATGTAAAACAAACAGAAACAAGCAATAGGCTACAGCTCGCTTCACAGTTTCCCTGCCAAATAGGCCTATATGATACCTTCCACAAAAAGTGTTGCCCGACAACAACACACGTAAGCCTGCACAGCATAGTTCTAGAGAAGGGAATCTACCTCTCTGCCTTAGGGCTCTTTACAATGAAGCGGTGTAGCAGTAGTGACGGGGGCAAAAATGTATACAGTTACATATCAGGATACTATTTTTGACGATATATCGTATCGTTTTGACATTATTGTACCAAAACTCCAGTATTTTTCCTTCATGGCTTGTTCTCCTTTTTAAATWAGAGAGCCAATTTGTTTTCAGCACTTATTTCCACGACTGAGCAAAAATCGTTTTCTCATGGCTCTCGCTTGTTCCTCTGCAGCGGACATGTGGTGAGAAATATTTTGGGAAAATGGAATTGCAATACATATAGAATCATGAGAATCGCAAATACATGTCGTATCGGCACCTAAATATTGTGATAATATCGTATTGTCAGGTCCCTGGCAACTCCCAGACCTATGTAGCGGCACACATTCTGCACCATGCATACCGTGTTTCTGTCTTCCTGGTTACACAAAAGGGGGGGAGGCTTTCTGCTCCTTAACACCCCCTTGCTAATGCATTCACACAGAGCCACTTGCTAATTTCATGCTCTGTTGCAACAAGGATAATTTGGACACCCCTCTGTCAGGGACGAGTGGAGCGTGGAGGGAAGGAAGGGTGGGAACAGTGTGAATGTGTGTGTGAGGGATTTTAGGAACAGTGGTTTGGGTGGGTGTGTGGTAGGGGTATGAGAAGAAGCAATGAATGAACATCCATTACATGCAAACACACACTTCGTCTTTCTCTCTGGCGCACGCACACACAATCAAATGGTAGCCCACCTTCAAAAGTCATATTTACTCTATTTCAGTCTTGCCAGTCACATTGGTAATACAATGGTAATTCACACATGAACTTCTCTGTGTGAACAGCTGTGGAGGGCCGCTGCATTCTGTCGCCTGTTTGACATTTGACCTGTGATGTGTGGCAGAACCACCACCGTACTTCAGCGGTCACCAGCAGAACCCCTAAGGGCTGTACATACCATGCCCTGATCCTGCCTGCATTAACGCGACACACACACACACACACACACACACACACACTGACACACATGGGAATAGCCCTAGGGCTGGCTGCAGGCGTTTCCACCTCCAGGTCTGTCCACAGTAACTACCTGTGAGAGCGGATACAGGACCCAACCAATGACTACACTGTATAATAAGGCCACAGCACACGGCATGGCAGTCATGCCACAAACGCACACGATGGCACGGCAGTCATGGGATGGCTAATACCAACCTGATATAAATCGAATAATCCCACATGGACGCGGTTAGACTGTGCGAACAGGAACTCATGTAGCAGATCATTGCTATTACACACACACACATGTAAGTAATTGAAAAAGCATCTAAAGCAGGTGACACTAATACATGAGAATGTGTTGTGGGTGCACACGGACGTATGGCGTTACATATGGAGGAAGTGTTGGAGAGCGGCGTGGAGGGAGCAGATGGGCCGACTGCAGAGAGAGAATTTCAACACAGGTTAAACCCTCCCCTGACATACTGCTGCTCTAATGGCACAATACAAGCCTGTTGAGGCTCAGCGGCTCACACACACACACACACACACACACACACACACACACACACACACAAAGCCTAACCAATAACTACATATGCTCTGACATTGCTTTGCACTTTTCTCTGACGTTCATGAAAACAAGCACCAACTGCGCAACAGCACACTTATGCTGCCACTCGATGGAGAACATTCTATACGTGGCATTCTACAGCCTACATTCTACAGGCTTGGAAACAAAGCCAACCTCCCCAAAATCTCACCTTGACTTCACAACACAAGAAGTATACGTGTACTCATACGTGTACTCATACGTGTACAGACTCTCAGGTTTGAAAGGTAGAACTATGTCCTCCTCCTGACACAATAACCACTAATGTAAAGAAATCCCCTCTGAACCTTGTGTGACCGAATTTACCTTTGGAAGCATGTCGAGAGCAGCCTTGGTAAATACAGTATAAACCTTCCCAGTCTGATGGAGAATGTAGGGGAGGCATAAAGGAAGAGAAGAGGCGAGAAGAAGAGAAAGGAGAGGTCTCCAAGACAAACATGCCCCAGTGAGAGCAACAGACAAAGACAGTGAGGTGCTGCTGTGTTGTCAAAAGGCCATATATATTTAGCAGGAGATTATATCTCAGCAGGAGATTATATCTAAGCAGGAGATTAAATATTTATGTGTGAAAGTGGGCTAATTCGGACACTACTGAGATTTAATTTAGGTGAGTTAAGGCGTCCGCATGCTTCCCAGTTGAAACAGTTCGATAGAGTTTGTGCATATACACTACATTACCAAAAGTGTGTGGACACCTGCTCATCGAACATCTCATTACAAAATCATGGGCATTAAAAAGGAGTTGGTCCCCCCTTTGCAGCTATAACAGCCTCCACTCTTCTGGGAAGGCTTTCCACTACACGTTGAAACATTGCTTCAGGGACTTGCTTCCATTCAGCCACAAGAGCATTAGTAAGGTCGGGCACTGATGTTGGGAGATTAGGCCTGACTCCCAGTCGGCATTCCAATCTATCCCAAAGGTGTTCGATGGGGTTTAGGTTCAAGGCTCCGTGCTGGCCAGTCAAGTTCTTCCGCACCGAATGGCAAACCATTTCGGTATGGACCTTGCTTTGTGCATGGGGTAATTTTCATGCTGAAACAGGAAAGCGCCTCCCCCAAACTGTTGCCACAAAGTTGGCAGCACAGAATTGTCTAGAATGTCATTGTATGCTGAAGCGTTAAGATTTCCCCTTCATTGGAACCACATCATGAAAAACAGCTCCAGACCATTATTCCTCCACCAAACTTTACAGTTGGCACTATGCATTGGGGCAGGTAGCGTTCTCCTGGCATCCGTCAAACCCCAGATTTGTCCGTCGGACTGCCAGATGGTGAAGCATGTTTCATCACTCAACATATTTTCACTGCTCAAGAGTCCAATAGCGGCTAGCTTTACACAACTCCAGCTGACGCTTAGCAAAGGAAACATATTTCATGAAGCTCCCGACGACAAGTTATTGTGTTGACGTTGCTTCCAGAGGCAGTTTGGAACTCAGTAGTGAGTGTTGCAACCGAGGACAGATTATTTTTTACACGCTACGTGCTTCAGCACTCAACGGTCCTGTTCGGTGAGCTTATGTGGCCTACCACTTTGCAGCTTAGCCGTTGTTACTCCTAGATTTTTCCACTTCACAATAACAGCACTTACAGTTGACTGGGGCAGCTCTAGCAGGGCAGAAATTTGACGGACTGACTTGTTGGAAAGTTGTCATCCTACGACAGTGCCACGTTGGAAGTCACTGAGCTCTTCAGTAAGGCCATTCTACTTTGTCTATGGAGATTGCATGGCTGTGTGCTCGATTTTATACACCTGTCAGCAACAGGTGTGGCTGAAATAGCCAAATCCACTAGTTAGAAGGTGTATGCACATACCTTTGTATATATAGTGTATTATGAGGAGATTTTGTGATGTTTTGTTCGTTTTAGACTACAGGGAGTCTTTTACCGGCTGTTCAGGCACACAAAAAAAGTTCTGGAGGCAAGTTGAAGTTTGGGGCCGAAGTCTACGCCCCTTCGTCTGTGACTGATCAACAGTAGGGATTCTTCAATGAAGTCTTTGTTGTCATTCAACGAGAGACGACTCGTTTTCATGCACATTTTCTCATAAAAGAATTATGTAAAATTGCGCGACTAAGATCTCTTCGGCAAAAACGTCAAATTTAATGACAGATTTCTTGAATTTTCTTAGATTCATTCTGACTATTTTGAGGAAGTGTATATGGACAAACAGTACTATTGCTGCTTTTTTCTTGTTTGTCAAGCGAAGGCTTTTAAAGAGAATATGGGAGCACACGCTCGGTTCGGCGGAGCGCCAGCTGCACTGAAGCATGCTGACGCCTTTACTGTGACACAGACTGTCTCAGGAGCATGTGGAAAGGAAAGGAGGGGAGGGAGGGACACAGACCGTCATAGGTCCCCCAGAGAAGGGGGGGGGGGGAGAGGGGAGAGAGCGTCGTCATTCTCAACTATTTTGCAAATGTATTAAATGTTAAAGGACTGAATTACAATAAATGTTTGGTTTTGTTGAGGAAATGAATCTGTTTAAACTCTCCGTTATGGTATACTTTTTCAAGTTGTATAATTATTGATAATCGCTTCTCCACCTTGCTACAGCAGCCTAAACTTCGAAGTTAATCTCAGTGCCTAGTCTTCAATTTGGTTACTATATAAACCATACAGTGACTTCAGAAAGTATTAAGACYCCTTGACTTATTCCACATTTTGTTGTGTTACAGCCTGACTTCAAATATGATTAAATATAATTTCTCACCCATCTACACACAATACCCTATAATAACAAAGTGAAAACATGTCTTTAGAAAAGTGTACATTTTGCTAATTTATTGAAAATTAAATACAGAAATATCTCATTTACATGTATTCACACCCGAGTGAATACTTTGTAGAAGCACCTTGGGCAGCGATTACAGCTGAGAGTCTTTCTGGGTAAGTCTAAGAGCTTTGTACACCTGGATTGTACAATTTTTGCAAATTATTCTTTGTAAATGTAACGCGCTTCCTCCTTCTCCTCATCAGAAGAGGAGTAGCATGGATTTGACCAACGTGCAGCGGGTTTTGAATACATCATGAAACTTTATTTACAAGACAAAACTAAACACACGAAGAACACTTGAATATTWTACAAAACAACAAAACGAAGAAAACAGGTCAGGAACGTGACAGTAAAAGTCTTCAAGCTCTGTCAAGTTGGTTGTTGATCATTGCTTGACAGCCATTTTCAAGTCTTGCCATTAATTTAATAACTTATTTATACTGAACAAAAATATAAACGCAACATGTAAAGCGTTGGTCCAATGTTTCATGAGCTGAAATAAAAGATCCCAGAAATGTTCCATACGCACATTTTTTTWAATATTTTTTTTTACATCCCTGTTAGTGAGCATTTCTCTTTTGCCAAGATAATCCATACACCTGACAGGTTTGCCATATCAAGAAGCTGATTAAACAGCATGAGCATTACACATTACACATTTTTCATGTTTTGGAATATGTTGTATTCTGTACAGGCTTCCTTCTTTTCACTCTGTCATTTTGGTTAGTATTGTGGATTAGTAATGTTGTTGATCCATTCTCAGTTTTGTCCCATTACAGCCATTAAACTCTGTAACTGTTTTAAAGTCACCATTGGCCTCAGGGTAAAATCTCTGAGTGGTTTCCTTCCTAACCAGCAACTAAGTTAGGAAGGATGCCTGTATCTTTGTAGTAACTGGGTGTATTGATAGACTATCCAAAGTGTAATTAATAACTTAACAATGCTCAAAGGGATATTCAATGTCTGCTTTTTTTTATTTTTTATTACCTTCTTTGTGAACCACTGATAAACCTCCCTGGTCTTGGTGGTTGAACCTGTGTTTGAAATTAACTACTGGACTAATTCTATGTGTGGGATACAGAGATGAGGTAGTCATTAAAAAATTATGTTAACTATTATTGCACACAGAGTGAGTACAAGCAACTTATTATGTGACTTGTTCAGCWAATTTTTACTCTTGAACTTATTTAGGCTTGCCATAACAAAAGGGGCTGAATACTTATTGACTCAAGACATTTCAGCTTTAAATGTTTTAGAATTAGAATTTCTAGAATTTTTGAATTTCTAAAAACATAATTCCACGTTGACATGTTGGGATACAGTGTGGAGGCCAGTAACACGAAATCTCTATTTAATTATTTTAAATTTGAGGCTGTAACACAACAAAATGTGGAAAAATTCAGGGGTGTGAATACTTTCTGAAGGCACTGTACATTACCTTTGTGCCCAGACATAAAATGGCCCCATTTATGAGTTGTTTTCCTCCTACTCAAAATGATTGGGGAAGGGATCAATTCTACACTGTAGACCCTACTTGGATATAAGCCCCCACTATGGCAGAACCACACATCTGAGAACACCGCATGTAGAGGTTGTCTTTAATCACTGTTGCAGTAGCAGACATTTTCTCTCAATGAGAGAGAAGACACACAGCTTTTTACCATTTAGCTACGTATTAGAGTGTGTGTGGGTGTGAGACTCGCGTGTGTACCGTGTGCGTGCGCGCATGTGTGTGCCGAGTATGCGTACCGTGTGTGTGTATACTGTGTGTGTGTGTATTGGGGGGTTGGAGATGAAGAGCCAGGTGGAGGATTGAGAGGTCCCTGTAGACAGGTTGTTGGCAGTGATCTTACGGTCATAACTGAGGGGAACAACCGAGGTAGTTAGCCCAAAGGTCAACCACTCAGGGTTTAATTCATGTCGCGGTCACTCCCCGCAGGCCCGACCATTGATTAGAAAAACTCCACTCATTCACCACTCAAACCTCCAAAAACTCATATCAGCAAGTATGAAGTCTAGACAGATATTCCTTATCACAGCCCATCATCCGTGGTTCTATAGTACAGGCAGCACATACTTCATATCGGCCAGGGCTTGCAGAGCCAGGGCTCAGAATTGTTTTTGGAGAAAGTAGGCTATGTGATTTACTACCAATAATTCATAGGTGGAAATCAATTGAGTTTTATCTGCAGTTCATTTTTGGTAGGCAGCAGCTCACTGTTGACTTCATAAAAAGCTGAACGTTTGAGGCCTTCCCGACTGCTGCTCTCTGGGATTACGACCTGAGAATTTGACTGGGAGAGTTCATAAGCAGTCAGAACAGTGACCTTGAGAGTGTATTTAAACTTCATAACAACGTCATGAGAGTTTACAGGCTAACCACTTACTAGTATGGTCAGTGACTTTATCTTGCCACTAAGGGGCTTCTCCTGCCATTTAGCTTTATTATTACGTTTCATAATGCTCTCTGACTGAATCTACAACCTTCACTTTGCCTGTGTGTGTGTGTGTGTGTGTTCTCTCCCAGTAATACAGGGGGAAGAACGGTAATTGAAGGAGAACAAGGGTGTAGGTACACAATTACACCCTCTACCTCCGAGCGCCCACCAAACGTTGATGCCACGGTAATTAAAGTGAGTCATCAGGAGAGGAGGGTCAGCTTCCTCTACATCCCATAATGTAGACACACATTTTATACACCAACACAACAGAGGAATCAATAGGAACGCAATAAGTAATATCCTGCTATTATTGACTCCTAGTGTTATCCTAACAACAGAGCACAACCACAACAAGTACATACATCAACAAGCATCTAAATCAATGGCAGGTCTGATAGTGGTGGATACAGAGGTACAGAGGTAGCCTCCTCTCTCCCTTCATAATTTTCCTCCCTCTCGCTAACGCTTTGAGTAAACAAAATAAAAGCCACTGCCAGACCACACACACAAGGGCGCACGAAGTCTGTGTGGCTCGTCGATAGGGCTGGAGAGTGTTGACCACCAGCTGAATTCTAAAGTCCTCATATGACTTAAGGAAGTAGCTGATTAGTAGAATCAAGTGAAAAGCCAGGGCCACTCCAGAGCTACTGTCTGTCTCTGTGTGTGTGTGTGTGTGTGTGTGTGTGTGTGTTGTGTGTGTGTGTGTGTGTGTGTGTGTGTGTGTGTGTGGTGTGTGTGTGTGTGTGTGTGAGCTAGAGAGAGCAAAAGAGAGACGGAAAGACAGAGAAGGAGAGAATGAGAGGTGCATGATAAAATAACTGCCCCCCCCATCAATCTATTAGAATGTCATTCGATTTCCCTATAAAAACATTGATTCAGTGTTGTTGTCCATTAGTTTACTCCAATTAGGGGAGGGGTGGTAGGGTTAGGGGAAAATATATTATAAATCAATATATATATTTAAAATAATATACATTATGTAAATATTATACAGTTGAAGTCGGAAGTTTATATACACCTTAGACATTTCATTTCTGGTAAAAATCCCGTGTCTCAGGTCAGTTAGGATCACCACTTTATTTTAAGAATGTGAAAGTCAGAATAATAGTGAGAGAATGATTTATTTCAGCTTTTATTTCTTTCATCACATTCCCAGTGGGTCAGAAGTTTACATACACTCAATTAGTATTTGGTAGCATTGCCTTTAAATTGTTTAACTTGGGTCAAACGTTTTGGGTAGCCTTCCACAAGCTTCCCACAATAAGTTGGGTGAATTTTGGCCCATTCCTTCGACAGAGCTGGTGTAACTGAGTCAGATTTGTAGGCCTCCTTGCTCGCACACGGTTTTTCTGTTCTGACCACACATTTTTATAGGATTGAGATCATGGCTTTTGTGATGGCCACTCCAATACCTTGACTTTGTTGTCCTTAAGCCATTTTGCCACAACTTTGGAAATATGCTTGGGGTCATATTCCATTTGGAAGACCAATTAGCGACAAAGCTTTAACTTCCTGACTGATGTCTTGAGATGTTGCTTCAATATTCCACATCATTTTCCAACCTCATGATGCCATCTATTTTGTGAAGTGCACAGCCCCTCCTGCAGCAAAGCACCCCCACAACACGATGCTGCCACCCCCGTGCTTCACGGTTGGGATGGTGTTCTTCAGCTTGCAAGCGTCCCCTTTTTCCTCCAAACATAACGATGGTCATTATGGCCAAACAGTTCTATTTGTGTTTCATCAGACCAGAGGACATTTCTCCAAAAAGTACGATCTTTGTCCCCATGTGCAGTTGCAAACCGTAGTCTGGCTTTTTTATGGCGGTTTTGGAACAGTGGCTTCTTCTTGCTGAGCGGCCTATAGATACTTTTGTACCTGTTTCCTCCAGCATCTTCACAAGGTCCTTTGCTGTTGTTCTGGGATTGATTTAACTTTTCGCACCAAAGTACGTTCATCTCTAGGAGACAGAACGAGTCTCCTTCCTGAGCGGTATGACGGCTGTGTGGTCCCATGGTGTTTATACTTGCGTACTATTGTTTGTACAGATGAACGTGGTACCTTCAGACGTTTGGAAATTGTCCCAAGGATGAACCAGACATGTGGAGGTCTACAATTTTCTTTCTGAGGTCTTGGTTAATTTCTTTTAATTTTCCATGTTCCAAGAAAGAGGCACTGAGTTTGAAGGTAGGCCTTAAAATACATCCACAGGTACACCTCCAACTGACTCAAATTATGTCAATTAGCCTATCAGAAGCTTCTAAAGCCATGACATCATTTTCAGGAATTTTCCAAGCTGTTTAAAGCCACAGTCAACTTAGTGTATGTAAACTTCTGACCCACTGGAATTGTGATACAGTGAATTATAAGTTAAATCATCTGTCTGTAAACAATTGTTGGAAAAATAACTTGTGTCATGCACAAAGTAGATGTCCTAACCGACTTGCCAAAACTATAGTTTGTTCACAAGAAATGTTTGGAGTGGTTGAAAAACGAGTTTTAATGACTCCAACCTAAGTGTATGTAAACTTCTGACTTCAACTGTATGTGTGTTTCCTGTCCTTCATGAGATCACCAAATGAAACACACTAGACATGACTGTCCCTTAAGTGTCCACAGACCATTCCCACATTCTCAAAAATAGAAATATTGTTTAATTATTCAAGCTGTTGATGCCCAAGGGTCTCTCTGTGTCCCACAGTTTACATTCCAATCTCGAACACTACAGAGCATAGAGCCAGCGTATTTTATGACCGCCCATAAAACAGCCGACTTCCCACACTCCCCCTCTACGAGAGAGAGAGAGAGCACTCTGTAGAGTGGACCCACTGTAACCTGATCCTTCAGATCGTCATAGAAGAGTTATGACAGCAACTAGGCTTCTCCAAATCTGCACTCTGATGCCTACCAAACTTGCCAACAGCCAATAGCTAATAGTGGGTACTCAGACACCCTGTTGTCTCTCTAATCATCTCTGACATCAATGCAAATGCAACGAAATTCAAATCAAACACTTTGTGAGACCCTGAGTTTGAGTGTAATAGGGTTACTTGTTGCGCAGCGAGTCAGCTCCTCATAGCTGGTTGATGCCTGGAATGAAATAAGTGTTCCTATAAGTCCATGTTGCGCAACATGTCTATGGACTATGCTATGCATTTGAGTGAGAAAAACAGAGTGTTGATGGCCTCCATTAAAAAAAGGGAGGATCCCATCAGCTTCCTATAGGCTAGGCCTACTACATATTTACTTTGAAACTTTCCTAATATTAAGCACACTGCTTCGCTTTACAACTGGAGTAGCCTACCTGGCTGGCAAGAAAATGAACTGCAGGAAACGCGTCCGGAATTCACTATTCAAGTGCAAACGGGTGACGTCTTTTTTACCGTGTCCCTGTTCCGACAGGTGCATTAAAATGGCCCATTCCAAACGGTCCACAGGGATGCTGGCCCATATTGACTCCAATGCTTCCCAAAGTTGTATCAAGTTGGCTGGATGTCCCTTGGACCATTCTTGATACACACGTGAAACTGTTGAGCGTGAGAAACCCAGCAGGGTTGAAGTTCTTGACACAAACCGGTCCGCCTGGCACCTACTACCATTCCCCATTCAAAGGCACTTAAATCTTTTGTCTTGCCCATTCACCCTCTGAATGGCACACATAACTCAATCCATGTCTCAAGGCTTAAACCTTCTTGTCTCCTCCCCTCCATCTACACTGATTGAAGTGGATTTAACAAGTGACATCAATAAGGGATCATAGCTTTCACCTGGATTCACCTGGTCAGTCAATGTTTTGCATACTCAGTGTATAGTGCACTACTTTTGATTAGGACCCATAGGGATCTGGTCAAACATAGGGATTAGGGTGCCATTTGGGAGATAGCCAAGGTAGTAACACTTTATGGTTTAATTAGGAAGTAGAATAGAGAGAGGGTGCTGTGTTTTTATGTCCTTACAAAACGCCTTCCTTGGCTCAGTGCTGTGCTGTAGCATGGTGTATTATACTGTACGTGACGGAACAAAGGAGAGTAGTTTGTTAGATAACAGCCTACCTGTGAACTAGGATGTTCTAGCGTTTAAGCAGCTCCCTCTGGAGCACATGTACAATAAAACAAAAATTTAAAAAAAGATAACAGGCTACCTTAGATGATGCACTGCTGAGGCAAAGGAACACAATACAGGACACATACACCTGCTTCCTACATAGAACCAGTCCTTCGGTGCCGCAGTCATTTTTATCTCTCCGATACTTCATGGATCAATTCATGTCATTGACGAACCCTCAAGTCCACCGCCAGTTCATAGTCAGACAGAAAAGGGGCAGACACTGTGGCCCTTCAGGGCCAAGCCACAGAGTTCTGCACCATTGTCCTATTGCAGCCTTTCAGAGGCTAGCTAGGTCCTACAATCTGAGGGGAGGGATGGAAAGAAGTAGAGGACTTATAAAGGATGGTTTGTTAACAAGGCTTTTGTTTAGTAAAAGTTCAGAGGCACGGGCTCATTGCTCTGAGCTGCTGACAGACAGAGAGATTGAGCGATAAAGACCCAGAGGCTCAGGCTACAGAGGAGAGGACTGACAGAGATTGATGACCTCTACTGGATAGRGTCTTATGAAGGAACACAATGGGAGAATAATACACACACGATGCGCTGTGAGTGAGTGAAATGTGACAATTTGTGTGAATGCATGTGAGCATTTTGTGTGTGTGCGCGCACAGTATGTGTGCGTACGTACGTGTGTGTTTGTGGTGTGTGTGTACCTGGTAGGTGTCCCAGAGGCGTATAGTGCAGCGTAACGGCAGCTCTCTCATCAGCAGGTTGTTCATCCAACGGAAGGCAAACTGGAGATACTCCACTTCATACTGCTGCATGTGGACGTGCACCATTTCTGAAACACACCCATACACACAGACTCGTTAAACTGAAACACACACACTTCCGTCAAACAGTGATCAACGCACGCACATACAGTATGCACGCACACGCCCGTCAGACACTGATGAACACACACATGCGCAATTCACATGGACAGCCGCTGATAATCTTCTGATATCCACAGCACACACACACACAGCTTTCTCATTCCACCGATGATGGCTGGGCGGTCAGACAATACAGCAGTAATTGCATAGTTAGTTGTCAGTGGACCTCTCAAAGAACATTAAAGCTACTATAGAGCTAGGGAGAAAGACAGCATTATAACAGTGTGTGTTGCGTGCATGCSTGCRCGTGTGTGTGTGTATTACTGGGAGCGATTGACACTGGGAGCAGGGAGGGAGAGGCGAAAGACCGCAACCAACCAAGCCGACTTGTGCTATAGTAGACTAATAGCTGCCATTGCTAGGTTATTTATCATCAAATATGATGACGTAGTACGAGTCTTGACTGCATCAAACCGGGAGAAGCTAGTTAACCTAGCTATAGTTAGCTAGCTAGGCAAAATTGAGGGTACAGTACATGCGCTTTCTCATCCGCTTTCTCATTTCTCAACTCCATTTAGAATATTAAGTAGCAGCCTACCTGTTGGCTCTTGGTCGTTGTATTCTATACCTCTCTTTTAACTTTTAATTTCATCTTCCATTGATTAGATACACCATATACGCAAAAGTATGTGAGACACCCGTTTAAATTAGTGGATCTGGCTATTTCAGCCACACCAGTTGCTAAAAGGTGTATAAAACCGAGCACACAGCCATGCAATCTCCATAGACAAACATTGTAGAATGGCCTTACTGAAGACCTCAGTGACTTCCAACGTAGCACCGTCATAGGATGCCACCTTTCCAACAAGTTAGCTTGTCAAATGTATGCCCTGTTAGAGCTGCCCCAGTCAACTGTAAGTGTTTTTACTGTGAAATGGAAAGGTCTAGGAGCAACAATGGCTCAGCCGTGAAGTGGTAGGCCACACAAGCTTACAGAACGGGGCCGCCGAGTGCTGAAGCGCGTAGCGAGTAAAAATTGCCTGCCCTCGATTGCAACACTCACTAACGAGTTCCAAACTGCCTCTGGAAGCAACGTCATCACAAGAACTATTCGTCAGGAGCCTCATGAAATGGGTTTCCATGGCCGAGCATCAATTACGTTGTAGACGATTCTGTGCTTCCAACTTTGTGGCAAATGTTCGGGGAAGGCCCTTTCCTGTTTCCGCATGACAATGCCCCTTGTGCACAAAGCCAGGTCCATACAGAAATGGTTTGTTAAGATCGGTGTGGAAGAACTGGTCTGCACAGAGCCCTGACCTCAACCCCATCGAACACCWTTTGGGCTGAATTGGAAAGCAGACTGCGAGCCAGGTCTAATCAGCCAACATCAGTGCCCAGCTTCACTAATGTGCTTGTGGCTGAATGGAAGCAAGTCCCCGCAGCAATATTCCAACATCTAGTGAAAAGTCTTCCCAGAAGAGTGGAGGCTGTTATAGCAGCAAAGGGGGGACCAACTCCATATTAATGCCCATGATTTTGKAATGAGATGTTCGACGAGCAGGTGTCCACATACTTTTGGTCATGTAGTGTATCTCCTAACTTTTGCCACACACACACAGGGCTTTATGACTGCAGCCTATTGCCACTTTGATGACTTGTGATTGGCCAACAACAAGCTACAAGCGTCACGCTCCACTTGTGAAAAGCAAGAACAGCCGCATAAATGATCAAATGTCTCTCGCTCGCTCTCTACTGCAGCAGTCACGTTCGGGATCTGTACGGGCCCTTCCGGACTAGTCAGTTAAAATTACACATACCTGAGACCCGCGACAATCATATCAGATCCGACCCGTTACATTATTTAGAGTTCTGTATCCGGAACGCTTCGTGTCCCGGATTAGGTCGAGAAGACCTCTAGTGTGCATAAATCAGAGACTCTCACACAACCAATCCGTTTGTTTGCATCAACAGAATGACCAGGGGAGTGCAACTAGTTTTTCTTCACACACAATAAATGAATGCAACACATTCGGCAGAAAATAGCTTCATTTTCATCAGATGAAAAGAGAAGTGCCACACTATTTAGCCAGCAGCCACACATAAGTACATTAGCTTACAGRGGGGGAAAAAACAAGATGCACGGCCATCCAATTCCTCATGTTTATCATAGAAGAATGTAGCCAGCTACATTTCCTAAAGTTTTGCTTGAAGTTCATCTTGCATTTTAACTTCCCGGAGAAAAGCACGCATTAACGTGACCCCTGCTGTACCCATCGCGATTCACTTCGTTTGTCACCCGACACATGTCAACGCACATCAACACTTCACATTAGTTCATTCTCGCATGCACACCCACACAAACACTCTCAGAGGGTGAGGTAAACAGTGAACACTCTCCCCTTTTGCTCTCTCGTCTCCACAGTTTAATTATCACATAGCTATGCTCCGCGTAAACAACTTAGGCCTACCCTCATTAACAGTGAATAAATCACAGTAATATATCACTTCCAAACAGCTTCCCTAATAAGAGGCAACAAACACTTTTGAGGAAATAAATATAAAACATCTTGAAATTATACTTCTCAGATGTAGTCAGAGRAGTTGGCTTGGCTAAAGTACACTCAGATTGGGTACCAGGCTAAGACTAATGGTAAGAAGAGTAGAGAAAAAGAGTAAAGTGAGTGAGTGAGTGAGTGAGTGAGTGAGTGAGTGAGTGAGTGAGAGTGAGAGAGAGAGAGAGAGAGAGAGAGAGAGAGAGAGAGAGAGAGAGAGAGAGAGAGAGAGAGAGAGACTAAGTAGTGAGTGAGAGTGAGAGAGTTGTCTGAGTTCCTCCTGGTCCCCTGGAAGTTAATTAGTTAGTTATTGTTTATCTGTTCTAGAGCCAGTAGAGGAGAGGAACAGCTGTTATAGCTAGGGAAGGAAGACCGAGAGAGTAAGATGATTATTAGTGTTTGCTTCAGTACTACGGAACCACTCTTTCTGCTCCCTCTCTCTCTGCTCTCTCTCTTTCTGCAATAGAGAACATTATTTTACTCCGTTACAAACCCAGGGAGGAGGGAAGCACCTGCTTTGTATTGGTTGAGGGTGAATTCAGTCAAGCCTGTGGTTGAAATCATTTGCCCCAAAAAGTACTTTACCAGATCAAAATCAAAGTCAGTGGTAATTAACTCATCAATTCTGTTTGCGAGTAGTCAGACTATAATATGGTAAAGAAGATGGCAGGACTGTTTGTTTAGTAGAGAGTTGTGTCGAGAGTTTAGCATCCGGGCAGACTCCGACTGGCAGCGCACGGCCCGCTAGGTAGATTCGGTCTGCGGGAGGACAGTTGGAGGTCAGGGGTCAGAGAAAAGACAAGTGATGGCGCTGAGATGCATTCTGCTGAGCTYCACACTTCTCCCTGACTTCTGCTCTCCTCCATCTATCCAATAATTACATCTACGCCGTGACCCTCTCTTTCGCTTTCCGCTTTCTCTCTCCCGCTCTCGTGCGCACTCTTTGTCCCTCATCTCTCTCCTCTTTCTTTTCTCAGATGTATTTTTCTTCATCCATCTCGTTCCCCCTCCCCCTTTCTTTACTCCTCTCTTTTCCTCCCTCTCCCTCCCTCTTAGCTACGTTTTCAGTGTGCATGCCTGTCTGAATGGGCTCTCTGCGCAGCTTTTTCTACTACTTTACCAGACCTCCGGTACTCTGACAGCATGCACCCTGAACGATAGGTCCTCTATAGAAATAATTTCCCGTGACATACCGACAGCGTGTCTTTTTGCGTCTGTGACAGCTCTGCCGTTGTCCTTGTCACGTTTCAGTGTCAGGCAAAGTTGATTACATAAGGAGATTGATAGACACACCACAACAAGCCCTCTTAGCTTTAGTGAAAACTGTGCATCCTATATTCTTGAGTGTGTGTGTGAGTGTCTGTACTCTATATCCCAGGATGACAGTTGACAGTGTGACTGTCTGTATGCCAGGCTATCCAGTTCTTTCTCTCTGTGCTCTTAGTGATGGCATTTGTCACAACAGCAGGAACGCGTCATTCAGTGACGACTATGCACTGACGACTATGATCTCAACCATCGACCAGGGACTCGTGTCCACGATCAAAGTCAAATCCAGCTATAAAGAAGAACTCCCTCATACTCTCACTTACAAAACTCTTCAAAGCACAATAAACAAATGTAATTTTTTGAAGCAAATAAATTAATGCATATTTGAGTTGCTTTTATGGTAAACAATATAGCAATATGCATAGTGCTGCTAAGACGGTAGAGGAAAGCCAAGCTCTATGGGCCTGTGTGAATCAATAGGTTGTGTGTAGGTGGACTGAGAGGTCTAGAGGAGATGAGAGGAGCTCAGAGGAGAGGCAGAGAGATCAAAGGTGGGGTGACTGCAGGTTGATGAATCCTCACAGCAGCAGAGTGATGTCAGAACAACATGAAGCCCGGCCATGGACCTGTAATCACCGGCATACTTAAGAGAGAGAGTGTGAAAAACACACGCAGGGAAGCACGCACAGTCACACAAACACACACACAATCATGCGCATACACACGGAATAATACCATCTAACATCTTCAAACAAAAGGAAACATACAAGGTTWTTCTTCATAGATACACTAGTCAACTTTTATCTAAAATTCTATTCAGACTTCTGCCTCAACAATCGAACCATGGGAGTCTTACATGTACATGACTCAGAGTGCAGAAACCATGCTGTTTCTCATTTGCATAAATAAATTCACCTTGAGCAATTTCCATGCTGATGAACCCTGAATGTATTCTGTATTCACACAGAACAGAGAGCGAGAGAGATGAGGAAAAATGTACAAACCTTACAGAGAGACACATAAAATAAAATATATTTTAAAAATTCATTTTAGGGGGTAGATCAGCTTTAATATTTCAGATAGATTGTAGCTTCCGGTGAACATTAGAGCGCCGGTAGAAATTACACGCTTTAGTGCCACGATAAGAAAACGGGGCTATCGTTTAATACTGTCGTTAATTTAGAGCGAAGCCCCTGATTGTTGCTAAAAGCACCCGGCGACGGTTCTGCCTTTTGGCTCCTGAGTAGAGGGGATGAAATGAATTGCATAATGAGGGGATCAGGGGCAGCCAGGGGTGGAGAGGTGAAGAGTTCCACAGATTAGAGACAGCTCTGTTTTAGGTATAGAGTCAAAGGGGGGGAATCAGGGCCTCAGAGAGAAGATCAACAGGTTAGGAGGATCTCAGCATCCAGATCAGGACTAARTGGCTAGAGAGTTAACTCCCCTTGTGTCCCATGTCCGACAAGGGTCATCTCACGCTACACTACCACTCAACAGCCTAATGGTCCAACTGAGAGCAACTGATAGAGCGGCCCATCATAACTAAATGGACATAAACCTCCATACCTGTCTGCATTTCCCAACACTTCCAGAAAACGGTGTCTAACTCACTGACTAATGTCACCTGTAACATGAAAAGTGAGTATAAAGGACATCTTTAGCTGTGGTAGGCTAAACGCTTAAAAAAAACGACCTCCCCCTTTTGGCTTAAACTAGGTTTTGTTCCCGTCCCACTCTCCTGGATTGAAGGTGACCGTTTTCTCCTCCTCATTTAACTAGAGCACACCCTATGCACTACCACCTCAGCGCATTCCTTTTAATTGTGAATGCACTCATCTCCGTGCCTGATTCTGTTTAAAGGGCCTGAGAGCTATGATGGTAGCGTGGGCCGCGACGGAGCAGGGGAACATGGGGGATTACAGGACGAGATAGGGGGCTGTCGTCGATCACGTGGGGGGACAAACTCAACACACATCTATATGCACACACACACACCACCTTATCTCTGCTTAAAAGAGATATAGATAAATTCCATTAGTACATAGCTTCCATACTGTACTGCACATACAGGAATCCATCTTTCTACTCTTCACAAACTCCTTGTGGCATATAACATGTGAATACCCATCTAATCAACACATCTATCAACGTATGAACCCCGTTCTTAAAAAGCACAAAACAAAATGTGCAATCTCGACCGCCACGACACCCTGGTCAGGCAGCTAATGACAGACAGCAGTGACCCTAAGGCGGCTACTGTGCGGTGAGTGAACACAATGGCATGACTGACTGATTTCTAAAGCTATCGTGAGTGAACACATTGGCATCGACTCCTTTCTAAAGCTCCACACTGCCCGGGCCATCCATCCATCCACGGGAGTGTATTTCTAAAGAGCGGAGAGAGAAGACGAGCTGCCGCGTCCCTGCATCGGTCGGTCAAACGTAAACAAAGCCCAGAGAGAGGGAGAGAGAAGGGGAAAGGAAATGGAACAGAGGGAGATCGATGCTGTTGGGGGGGGTGGCTTTGTGTGTGATCTGATTCCCATTTCTGTAATAGCCTCACACCAGCCTCTGTCTTTTAGAGAAACACAGCCCCACACAAAGGACGAGAGGATAGAGAGGAGAAGAGATGTGTATTACTCCTGCTGTGTTGTGTGGAGAGGAGAGGAGATCAGGCCCTGAGAGAGAAGAGAGGAATGCCATGTGGAGGACGAAGAGGAGATTTGAGGGACGCACAGTCCCACACACGGTTAGGGTGCATGCGACCCCTGTCTTAGTCAGAAGTGAAAAATGTACTCTTCATATTCCATTATAACCCTATAGCCTCTTCAGCTTGAATCTATTTCTCTGCACACTGTAGCCTATATTTTAGATGTAGTGCACACGTACAAAGGCATTCATGTCTGAATGGCACGCAATGCTCTTGTCAAACCCTTACAAAAGTAGCATGGCTGACACATGGGTCGCGCGGCAGCCAGGCTGTTACAATAGCGGACGTCTTTCGTACCAGCTATCGTCATATCATTCTGGAAAATCAACTATAATACTATAAGTACAACTATCTGTCCTTGAATATACCAAGCTTGAATAACCTCTAGCGCGTGACAGAATCGGAGTGAATCTCAAAACATACTCAACTGCCTCAGTGGGCGTATAAAGTATAAGATCACTGCACTCGTTCAGTTCTACGGCCTGAACTAAAGTGAACATTCTCTGAAACATTCTGTGGAAGTCTGAAATAAATAATATAGTATAAAGTTAGATATTCAATGAGGGGGGAGTACAGCAGGTACCCCTCCACGCCTCCGCCCCTCATCCCTTCATTCCTCCATCCTTCTACTTCTCCTCCCCCGTAATAATGCAGGCCTGTAATAACAGAGCTGGAGGAAGCAGGACACTGCCACAGGGGGACAGGACCCATTGGCTCCCACTGTCTCTCTGCTCTGAGATGTACAGATGAGATGGTACGGTAGGCAGAGACCTGGTTATACTAGAACAGGGGTAGGCAACCATGTTCCATCTAGGCACCACACCTGACCAACTGAGCTAATTGATCAGTTCAGTGATTGCCTAAATTCAACACACCTGGTCTTCCAGGTCGGTTAAATCCAAAACATTTAGTGCCTGCGGCGCTGCGGGACTAGGGTCACCTACCCCTGTACTAAAATAACCAGGGTGCTTGTTTTGACCCGAGACGGGTCATTCACCCGATTTGTCAGGGGAATATTGTGGCCTATTTGAGGTTGAACGTTCACTCCTCTGCTAAATTCAGCAGGGACTGGTCAGAGAGCCTAGACGATGCTCTCTGCTATATAGGCTACTGTACTCTATGGACCTAGTGCTACACAGAGGCAGAGAAAAGGGAGCGTTCTTGAGGCATCGTGCCAAACCGTTTTCCTCTCTCCACCCCTGTTGATTTGAGAGGCAAGTGTGGGTGGTTGAGGGTCCAGGCAGGGCTGTGCTCTCCCGCTCGCTCTATTCCTCTCTGTTCTGTTTCCCCCTCTTCTCTCTCTGGTCTCTCTTTCCCTGCGGTGTGTTTGTGCTTTTCTTTATACTCGCTCGCTCTACTCTCTCTCCTTTGCTCTCTGTTTGAGGGAGATAAAGGCAGGTGAGCTGGCAGTGTTTGGGCTGAAGGGCAGGCAGGGAGAGACTGAAGGACGGACCTGAGCCGCTGACACAGAGCAGACGAGTCACCGGGTAGGACGGGATGAAGCGTTAATGCAATCAGACACTGGGGTGAGATCAGCACCACTCCACCACCTCTCCCCTCGCCTCCGTCACAGAGTGGTCAAATTGGACTGTATAAGCCAAGGTATCAGGAATTACAAGACTCTGCTGTAAGTCCGTATAACACAACGACACAGATCAGTTTCTGTATTATCATCATCAGGTAGAGATCAGTTTCTCATGTCATCACACATTTGATATGCATGTAATTTAATCTTATCAGCATCACTGCRAAGGACAATGCAAGGTGAGGTCAATTCACCATTACACTGTTAAGGCACCATGAAAAGCCCTATAAAATGCAGCATCATTAGTATCTAATATAATTACAGGGGGAAATGAGAAAATACCTCTTCATACAGTGTAGTCTGGGCAGATATTGTGGTTGCTGTTCCAGCATGACGTGGCTATTCAGCTGTATGACCACAATGTGTCTTTGCTGATGGCATCACGAGTGAGGGACAGTTTAGGTCTTTCTCTCACCATCTCTCACACCACCTCCACGCCCTCCTTCCCATCCCAYTTTTCTCTGTCGCGTCCAGACGCTCTGGACAGAGATTCTGTCATGTCCATGTGGTGCTAAGAAAGCTCCTTCCTTTCTGTCACCTGACAGAGTAAAGCCATATGGCTGAGGAGCCAGAGGAGAGCCAGAGGTGTGCTTCAGGAGCATGTCTGAACATCAGGGCCACAGCCCATCAAGTAGCACCAATCTGGGCAGACCATCTTTCAGTGGTACACCTCCAGCCCTGGCTAGCACACGCCGTATAATATCAAAGACTGTGGTAGGGGAAACATACACAGTGGTAATAGGATCAAATACAACCTGGTTTGTGTACCACATAGAGCAAGAGACTAAGGCTGATATGTGTCTCTGAAGGAAGGGAATGTAGCAAGGGCACTGATCTATCTCTTCACCACAGCTGTTGCATCTGATGCTTTCTTCCCATCTTCCCTTTTTCTCTCGCTCTTCTTCACTGGCTCCATGTCCTCCTCTTCCTTTTTCTCAATTTTTTTCTTGTGCCCTGCTGTTCTCCGCACTCTGAACAGTTTCCTCTTTTCAAGATGTAAATTCCAGTGTTGAATGGTGGTTAGGTGGTTATTTTTAAGTCACTCTGGGCTTTGCAGGACTGTTGTTACACTGTGCCATTATCCCAAAATGACCACCTTGGAGCCATGTCCTGTGTCAGGTTTAATCAGCTAGCAGAGAGCTGGCAGAGTGGTGCTGCATAACATCTCCCCTGGAACAGCCCTAATGGATCTAGTTACACAGAGGTGGAAATCAATCCACAGCAACTCATACATGTACACGGACATACTCACACACATATACATGCATGGGCAAACACACACACTGATATGCACACGCACGTGTATTTGATTATTTGTTATTTAAATAGTTATTTCCTGTCTATTTGAGTCTTTGTGGCCTGAATCAACTACCTCTATTGGAAGTATTCAAAAGTATTTTCAAATACTTTCCTATAAACAGCCTACTACTTTAAAGTATTTTCAGAAACATATTTTGAAATACATTATTTAAAATACCAAACAGATCTGGTTCAAATGCATGTACTTCCTAGATGTAGAAATAAATGTGGAAATGTAAAAATAGATGTACTTCCTAAATTAAGAAAGCTAAATCAAGCTACTTTCTAAGTTATATCACAGACTCTGCTGGTGATCCGTCTACATTTTGGAAAACAGTTAATGCACTGAAGCGTGGCAATTCCTCTCCTTCCCTGCGTAAGCAAGTTGTGTCAGACTCTGGCATCATTACTGAGAAAAATAAGATAAGTGATGCTTTCACCATTTTATCTCGGCAGGCTTTTTATTTTAAGAAATGGAGGTTAAATCGACCCTGGGCAGTCAGTCGACTGCTATTCCCTCTCCCAGCCTCCACTTGGCTCGTTGGAAGATCAGTCAACTTCTAGTGAATATGTTTTCATTTTCAACAACCAGGGCTTGACATTAACTTTTTTTAGCCACTTGTCCTTTGGACAAGTAGGACAGATTTGTTTTACTTGTCCGAAAGCTGAAGTCACAAAATAAAACGTCTAACACCATCAGCCAAAAGTGTGACTGAAAATGAGTGAAGTACATAGGATGAAATGGGAAAAAAATGCTGCGCTTGCCCATAGACCACGTGTCAAACTCGTACCACGGAAGGCCGAGTGTCTGCGGGTTTTCGCTCCTCCCTTGTGCTTGATTGATGAATTAAGGTCACTGATTAGTAAGGAACTCCCCTACCTGGTTGTCTAGGTCTCAATTGAAAGGAAAAAACTATAACCAGCAGACAATAGGCCCTCCGTGGAATGTTTGACACCCCTGCCATCCCCCTAGCGGCCATCCAAAATAACGTACAAACTCATTTATTACATTTTTTTAAGAAAAAAGACTGCTACGCATTTGACGGCATGCTATTGGAAGGACGAGAAGAATCATGACATTGACAAAATACATTTAGCTGAGCCAAATCTTTTCGAACAGCTTATTTCACTCTGGTGGAGCTGTGACACGAACGAGATGTGATGTGTAGTAGCCTAGGCCTATCTGGCTATCTTTGTCTGCCAAAGTGTGCAGATGGAGCGAGTGACACAGTCAACGAGCCTCGCTAGCAGTGCATCTTAAGCTGGGCTGTAAATCATCATGGGCTGCAGAGCAACTGGAAAATTATAAACTGATTTGCATTTTATCCTCATCCTCTTCTCTTATTAGGCCAAAGCTACTATATGCATTGTAAGTAGGTTGCACATTGCTAGAATAATATGGAAATAGGCATAGGCCAACTACTCATTTCATTTCATAAGCATTCCTCAGCTGAAGCCTAAGTTTTTGACCCCTCATTGGATTTTTCAAACTTGGTATTGTTTGCTCAACTTCACTTCTTGTGAACTAAAATATTTGTAAATCAAAATAAATCTGTGAATGAGAAAAGCATAGACTCTGACTTCCATAATTCATCTGATTTAAAAGCTGCAACTTTAGGACATTAAACACTCAAATATTTTGGAAAATACTCTTCATAACTTTAATTTGTCTTAATGCTTTTATGATACTTTATTTGGTTTATAAGGCTTTTGGTTGTTTGGTTCACAATGGCAAGGAAGGATTTTTTTGGGGCGTCGTATGCATAATTTCTGTCTTATAATGCTTTGCTCAACTATTGTTTCTTCTCTCTCTCTCTCATTATTACCATAAGCCTCCCATGTTCTGGGGTTATTCAAAAACAATAAAACTTCCTGAGATAGTCCAGAACTCTGTTACATTCATTCATTGCACCTTGATCATGAAAAAGCATGGCAGGAGAAATCTAGGATGAATTCAATTGAAAGAGTGGATTAATAGGCCAAGTCATATTCATATCAAAACTACATTTTCTGACCGGATATTTTGTGGTGCTTTGGTGAGGCTCTTAGCTCTGTCTACATTGTTCTCTTGCTTTGTATAAATATAACTTATTTATAGAAATTTGTTATAGCAAATAGGAATATAGGCAATTTACTCAGAATGTAAACCATGCACTGCCCTGCTGTGCGCTGCGGCACTGCCTGATCCAATTCTGATCGGAGTAATTGTTTGATAGTGATTTTCTACTGAAATCTATATTCTGGTAATCCAACAATATTTATTTTACTTACCCCATACAAGCCTTAATGTAGAGCCCTGAAAATATTATATTAATTAATTGTCAACTTGTGTATTCTAAGTGCTCACCAGTCTGGTTTCATGCCGGTTTATAGCTCCATCTCTAATGCAACCTTGGTGTTAAACGATGTGGTAAAGGGTATGGATAAGAGAATACTGTTGAACACTCTTTATTGATTCAAAGATTGTCTCCAGTCGGCGTCATGTAATTGGTTAAAAAATTACTAGAAAGACACGACACAGGGCCTCCCGGSTGGCGCAGTGGTCTAAGGCACTGCATCGCAGTGCTAGCTGTGCCACCAGAGACTCTCGGTTCGAGCCCAGGCTCTGTCGCAGCCGGCCGTGACCGGGAGGCCCACGGGGCGGCGCACAATTGGCCTAGCGTCGTCCGGGTTAGGGAGGGTTTGGCCGGCAGGGATATCCTTGTCTCATCGCGCACTAGCGTGCAGTGCACGCTGACCAGGTTGCTAGGTGTACGGTGTTTCCTCCGACACATTGGTGCGGCTGGCTTCCGGGTTGGACGCCCGCTGTGTTAAGAAGCAGTGCGGCTTGGTTAGGTTGTGTTTCGGAGGACGCATGGCTCTCGACCTTCGTCTCTCCCGAGTCCGTGCGGAAGTTGTAGCGATGAGACAAGACAGTAACTACCAACAATTGGATACTACGAAATTGGGGAGAAAAGAAAAAAAGACACGACACGATGTGTKTTTTCTGATGGTGTTAAGTCAGCTATTATTGACATTACGAAAGGTGTCCCACAGGGATCTACAATAGGTCCTGTACTTTTTACTGTCCATATAAACAATGTTGTTCCATCTACAAAAAAAAATTACATACAGGATTATCATAATGCACTACGCTTTATTAGAGGCGATGGGTCCGGTACACATCCCTGCATTCTGTATGAGAAAGTAGGCTGGCCCTCTATAAAGTCTCGTTGATCGATGCCTTGCACTCTTTTTGTTTATAAAGCCTTTCTACATAAACKTACGTACCTTACATGGTTCACTTAAACGTACAAGATACCAGACTCTTTGCAGTATTTTGTTTTATTATGTGTTACTTCTTACATTATTAGCCCAGAAAATGTTTTGTGTTATTATATACAGCCAGGAAGAACTATTGGATATCAGAGCGGCGGAAACTGACCACTACCAGCATTTTGACCAGGAATACGACTTTCCCGAATCGGATCCTTTGTTCATACCCCCCAGGGAAATTGAGGAGAATTGTCTTTGGTTATAGTCACAGTCGTGTATATCCACCCTCAAGCCGATACCACGACGACCCGCAAAGAACTTCACTGGACTTTATGCAAACTGGAAACCACATATCCTGAGGCCGCATGTATTGTAGCTGGGGATTTTAACAAAGCAAATTTGAGGAAAAGAATGCTGAAATTTTATCAACACATAGACTCGTGCTGCTAAAACAATCGACCACTGCTACATCAACTTCCGGGATGCCTTACAAGGCCCTCCCCCGCCCTCCTTTAGGAAAATCTGATCAGGACTACATTTTGCTCCTCCCTTCTTATAGGCAGAAACTCAAACAGGAAGTACCCATGCTAAGGACTAGTCAACGCTGGTCTGACTAATCGGAATCCACTCTTCAAGATTGTTTTGATCACATGGAAAGGGATATGTTCTGGGTAGCCTCCGAGAATAATATTGATGTATATACTGATACGGTGACTGAGTTAATCATGAAGTGTATAGGAGATGTTGTACCCACAGTGACTATTAAAACCTACCCAGAAACCGTGGATATATGGCAGCATTCCCTCAAAACTGAAAGCGTAAACCATCACATTTCACCATGGCAAGGTGACTGGGAATATGTCCGAATACAAACAGTGTAGTTATTCCCTCTGTAAGGCAATGAAACAGGCAAAATGTCAGAATAGAGCTAAACTGGAGTCGCAATTCAACGGCTCAACCACAAGACGAATGTGGTAGGATCTACAGACAATCACGTACTACAAATGGAAAACCAGCCACGTCGCGGGCACCGAGATCTTGCTTCCTGACAAGCTAAACACCTTCTTCGCCCGCTTTGAGGATAACACAGTTCCACCGACGCGGTCCGCTACCAAGGACTGTGGGCTCTCCTTCTCCGTGGCCGACATGAGTAAGACATTTAAACGTGTTAACTTCTTTGGGACTGGGGGGCAGTATTGAGTAGCTTTGATGAATAAGGTGCCCAGAGTAAACTGTCTGCAACTCAGGCCCAAAAGCTAGATTATGCATATAATTAGTAGATTTGGATAGAAAACACTCTGAAGTTTCTAAAACTGTTTGAATGATGTCTGTGAGTATAACATAACTCATATGGCAGGCAAAAACCTGAGAAAAAAAGGTTTGTAGTTTTTCAAGTGATTGCCTATCCAATATACAGTGTCTATGGGGTCATATTGCACTTCCTAAGGCTTCTACTAGATGTCAACAGTCTTTAGAACATTGTTTCAGGCTTCTACTATGAAGGGGGAGCGAATAAGAGCTGTTTGAATCAGGGGTCTGGCAGAATGCCATGAGCTAAGTGAGCGCGAGCTGCGTTCCCTTTCATTTCTAAAGACAAAGGAATTGTACGGTTGGAATATTATTGAAGATTTATGATAAAAACATCGTAAAGATTGATTCTATACATCGTTTGACATGTTTCTACGAACGTTAATGGAACCTTTTTTACTTTTCGTCTGGACTTAGTGCCCGCGCATTGTGCATTTGGATTACTGGACTAAACGTGCGAACAAAAAGGAGGTATGGACATAAATGATGGACTTTATCAAACAAAACAAACATTTATTGTGGAACTGGGATTCCTGGGAGTGAATTCCGATGAAGATCATCAAAGGTAAGTGAATATTTATAACACTATTTCTGAGTTTTGTGACACCTYTCCTTGGTTGGAAAATGGTTGTATGGTTTTCTGTGGCTAGGCGCTGACCTAACATAATTGCATGGTGTGCTTTTACCGTAAAACTTTTTTGAAATCTGACACAGCCGATGCATTAAGGAGAAATGTATCTTTAATTATATGTTTAACACTTGTATATTTTATCAATGTTTATGATGAGTATTTCTGTAATTTGATGTGGCTCTCAGCACTTACACCGGATGTTTGTTTGAGACAATGCATTTCTGAACATAACGCACCAATTTCAAATGAGGTTTTTGGACATAAAGATTAACTTTATCGAACAAAACCCACATTTATTGTCTAACATGGAGTCCTGGGAGTGCCATCCGGTGAAGATCATCAAAGGTTAGTGATTAATTTTAATGCTATTTCTGTCTTTTGTGACACCTCTCCTTCTTTGGAAAATGGCTGTATGGTTTTCTGTGGCTAGGCGCCGACCTAACATAATCGCAAGGTGTGCTTTCGCCGTAAAGCCTTTTGAAATCAGACACTGTGGCTGGATTAACAAGAAGTTTAACTTTAAAATGGTGTATAATACTTGTATGTTTGTGGAATTTTAATTATGAGATTTCTGTTGTTTTGAATTTGGCGCCCTGCAATTTCACTGGCTGGGATGCTAGCGTCCCACATATCCCAGAGAAGTTAACCCTCGCAAGGCTGCCGGCCCAGACGGCATCCCTAGCCTCAGAGCATGCGCAGACCAGCTGGCTGGAGTGTTAAATGACATACTCAATCTCTCCCTATCACAGTCTACTGTCCTCACATGATTCAAGATGTGCACCATTGTTCCTGTACCCAAGAAAGCAAAGGTAACTAACTTCTGTCATCATGAAGTGCATTGAGAGACTAGTCAAGGACCATATCAAATCTACCTTACCTGACACCCTAGACCTACATCAATTTACTTACCGCCCCAAAAAGATCCATAGACGATGCAATCACCATCGCACTGCACACTGCCCTATCCCATCTGGACAAGATGAATACCTATGATTGAATGCTGTTCATTGACTATAGCTCAGCATTCAACACCATAGTACCCTCAGAGCTCATCATTAAGATTTGAGGCCCTGGGTCTGAACCCCACCCTGTGCAACTGAGTCCTGGACTTCCTGACGGGCCACCCCCAGGTGGTGAAGGTAGGAAAAAACACCTCCACTTTGCTGATACTCAACACTGGGTCCCCACAAGGATGTGTGCTCAGCCCCCTCCTGTACTCCCTGTTCACCCATGACTGCATGGCCTCGCACGACGACACAACAGCTGTAGGCCTGATTACCAACAATGACAAGACAGCCTACAGGAAGGTGGTGAGGGACCTGGAGTGTAGCGCCAGGAAAAGAACCTCTCACCCAACGTCAACAAAACAAAGAAGATAATCGTGGACATCCCTCTATCCACATCGACGGGACCACAGTGGAGAAGGTGGAAAGCTTCAAGTTCCTCGGCGTACACATCACTGACAAACTAAAATGGTCCACTCACACAGATAAAGTAGTGAAGAAGGCGCAACATTGCCTCTTCAACCTCAGCAGGCTGAAGAAATTTGGCTTGGCAGCTACAACCCTCACAAACTTTTACAGATGCAAAATTGAGATCATCCTGTTGGCCTGTATCACCGCCTGGTACGGCAACTGCACCGCCCGCAACCACAGGGCTCTCCAGAAGATGGAGCGGTCTGCCCAACACATCACCGGGGGCAAACTACCTACCCTCCAGGATGCCTACAGCACCCGATGTCACAGGAAGTCCAAAAAGATCATCAAGGACAACAACCACCYGAGCCACTGCCTGTTCACCCCGCTATCATCCAGAAGGCGAGGTCAGAACCGACAGACTGAAAAGCAGCTTCTATCTCAAGGCCATCAGACTGTTAAATTCTGTTAAATAGACATCACTAGCACATTAGAGGCTGCTGCCCTGTTTACATAGACTTTGAATCACTGGCCACTTTAATAATGGAATACTAGTCACTTTAATAATGTTTACATATTTTGCATTACTCATCTCATGTGTATATACTGTGGTCTATCCTATTCTACTATATCTAAGTCTATGCCGCTCTGACATTGCTCGCCATATATTTATTTACTCTTAATTCCATTCCTTTACTCTAGATTTGTGTGTATTGTTGTTAAATTGTTAGATATTACTGCACTGTTACAGCTAGATACACAAGCATTTCGCTACACCCGCAATAACATCTGATAAACACATGTATGTGACAAATACAATTTGATCTGCTTTTAGGGTTTTTTGCAGCTTCCTTGTCCAAGGTTCTCAAAAAGGTTATGAATTGATGCCTCTAGGGCAATTCAAAAGGCTGATTGTTTTCTATGATTGTGTCTTGATTTTAGTGTATTGATGTGAATATTGAAGTGCATTATTAATGTGTAAAGTGTGTTTATGCAGGGCTCATCTGAGAAATACACATTGGTCTCAGCATGACTGCCTGTTGAAAGAAGGGGGGGAAAATGCTTTTGAARTATTAAAAAAATTGTATGAATACTATGTATTTGAGTATTTTAAAATATATGCCAATACTTTCCATTCCCATATCAACAAATATCAAAATACTTATTTCCAAATGTCTTTAAAAGTAATTAAAATACCCTAAATAGTATTTGAACCCAGGACTCACACGAGCACAAACGAACACACGCGCAAAGTATTTAACCACAGCCAATTAACACATTGTATTTGTCACATGTGCCGAATACAACAGGTGTAGACCTTACAGTGAAATGCTTACTTACAAGCCCTTAACCAACAATGCAGTTTTAAGAAAAATACCTAAAGAAAAATAAGAAACAAAAGTAACAAATAATTAATGAGCAGCAGTAAAATAACAATATCGAGGCTATATACAGGGGGTACCGGTACAAAGTCAATGTGCGGGGGCACCGGTTAGTCCAGGTAATTTATGTAATATATACATGTAGGTGGGGGGGGTGCAATGCAAATAGACTGGGTAGCCATTTGATTAGATGTTCAGGAGTCTTACGGCTTGGGGTAGAAGCTTTTTAGAAGCCTCTTGGACCTAGACTTGGCGATCCGGTATCGCTTGCCGTGCGGTAGCAGAGAGAACAGTCCATGACTAGGGTGGCTGGAGTCTGAACATTTTTAGGGCCTTCCTCTGACACCGCCTGGTATAGAGGTCCTGGATGGCAGGAAGCTTGGCCCCAGTGATGTACTGGGCCATACGCACTCCTCCCTGTAGTGCCTTGCGGTCGAAGGCCGAGCAGTTGCCATACCAGGCAGTGATGCAACCAGTCAGGATGCTGTCGATGGTGCAGCTGTAGAACCTTTTGGGGATCTGAGGACCCATGACAAATCTTTTCAGTCTCCTGAGTGGGAATAGGTTTGGTCGTGCCCTCTTCACGACTGTCTTGGTGTGCTTGRACCATGTTAGTTTGTTGGTAATGTGGACACTAAGGAACTTGAAGATCTCAACCTGCTCCACTACAGCCCTGTTGATGAGAATGGGGGCGTGCTTGGTCCTCCTTTTCCTGTCGTCCACAATCATCTCCCTAGTCTTGATCACGTTGAGGGAGAGGTTGTTGTCCTGGCACCACACGGCCAGGTCTCTGACCACCTCCCTCGTCATTGTTGGTGATCAGGACTACCACTGTTGTATTAACGGCAAACTTCATGATGGTGTTGGAGTCGTGCCTGGCCGTGCAGTCATGAGCGAACAGGGAGTACAGGATTGGACTGAGCACGCACCCGATGGGCCAACGTGTTGAGGATCAGAGTGGCGGATGCGTTGATACCTACCCTTACCACCTGGGGGGCAGCCCGTCAGGAAGTCCAGGATCCAGTTGCAGAGGGAGGTGTTTAGTCCCAGGGTCCTTAGCTTAGTGATGAGCTTTGAGGGCACTATGGTGTTGAACGCTGAGCTGTAGACAATGAATAGCATTCTCACAAATGTGTTCATTTTGTCCAGGTGTGAAAGGGCAGTGTGGAGTGCAATAGAGATTGCATCATCTGTGGATCTGTTGGGGCGGTATGCAAATTGGAGTGGGTCTAGGGTTTCTGGGATAATGGTGTTGATGTGAGCCATGACCAGCCTTTCAAAGCACTTCATGGCTACAGACATGAGTGCTATGGGTCGGTAGTCATTTAGGCAGGGATGAGAGAGCCAAGCCTATGGTTTCGTAGATTCAACCCCGCAACACACACACACACCAATTGATTAATGGACTGCTGAATGTATATTTTTTTCCTCTTGCTTTGTTTGCTCTTTTCAGTATTATGTCTATCTCTGATAAGCTACCCAGGAAAGGGCTGAAAATAGCCCATATTAATATATGCAGCCTTAGAAATAAGGTTCATGAAATCAATAACTTGCTAACATAAGATAACATTCATATATTAGCCATTTCTGAGACTCACTTAGATAACTCATTTGATGATACAGCAGTAGCAATACAAGGCTATACCATCTATAGAAGATGCTTATGGGGGAGGTGTTGCTGTATATATTCAGAGCCATATCCCTGTCATGCTTAGAGAAGATCTTATGTCAAGTGTTGTTGAAGTGTTGTGGTTGCAGGTTCACTTGACACATCTGAAGCCTTTTCTTTTGGGGTGTTGCTATAGGCCATCAAGTGCTAACAGTCAGTATCTAAATAATATGTGTGAAATGCTTGCTAGTGTATGTGATGYAAACAGAGAGATCTACTTTCTGGGGACCTGAATATTGACTGGGTTTCATCAAGCCGTCCGATCAAGAGGAAGCTTCTTACTGTAACCAGTGCCTGTAATCCGGTTCAGGTTATTAATCAACCTAGCAGGGTGTTACCAAACACTACAGGAACAAGATCATCCACATGTATCGATCACATTTTTACTAATACTGTAGAACTTTGATCTAAAGCTGTATCCGTATCCATTGGATGTAGTGATCACAACATAGTGGCTATATCCAGGAAAGCCAAAGTTTTAACAGCTAGGCCTAAAATTGTATATAAGAGATCATACTTCTTTTTTTTGCTGCGACTCATATGTGGATGATGTTAAAACTATCAGTTGGTCTGATGTGATTAATGAGGAGCATCCAGCCGCTGCACTTGATTAATTTATTAAATTGTTTCTTCCAATTATTGATAAACTGTTAAGAAACTGACTGTTAGAACTGTTAAGGCTCCATAGCTTGAGGAATTGAAAAACTGCATGGTTGAAAGAGATGGGGCAAAAGGAGTGGCTAATAAGTCTGGCTGCACATCTGACTGGCTTACTTACTGCAAATTGAGAAATATGTGACTAAACTCAACAAAAAGAAGAAGAAACTGTATTATGAAGCCAAGATCAATGATACAAAGAATGATGGAGAAAAAACTTTGGAGTACCTTAAATGAAATTGTGGGCAGAAAGACGAATTCAACTCCATCTTTCATCGAAAGCTTATTCATCACAAAACCATTTGATGTTGCAAATTATTTTAATGATTATTTCATTGGCAAAGTGGGCAAACTTAGGCAGGAAATGCCAACATGAACAGTGAGCAATTGTATTCATGCATAAAAAAACAAATAATGAAAGAAAAGCAATGCAAGTTTGAATTTTGTAAAGTTAGTGTGGGAGAGGTGGGAAAATGACTTATCGATCAATGATGACAAACCTCCTGGCATTGACWACTTAGATGGMAAGCTACTGAGGATGGTAGCTGACTCTTTTGCCACTCCTATCTGTCATATTTTTAATCTGAGCCTAGAGGAAAGTCTTTGTCCTCAGGCCTGGAGGGAAGCCAAATTTCACTACTCAAGAGTGGTAAAGCGGCCTTTACTGGTTCTAACAGCAGACCTATAAGCTTGCTGCCAGCTCTTTGCAAAATTTTGGAAAAATAGTGTTTGACCAAATACAATGCTATTTCTCTGTAAACAAATTAACAACAGACTTTCAACAGAGAAGGGTACTCAACATGTACTGCACTGACACAAATGACCGATGATTGGTTTAAAGAAATTGATAAGAAGATTGTGGGAGCTGTTAGTGCAGCCTTTGACATTATTGATCATAGCCGGTTATTGAAAAAATGTATGTGTTATGGCTTTTCAACCTCTGCCATATCGTGGATTCAGAGCTATTTATCTACTAGAACTCGAAGGGTTTTCTTTAAATAAAGCTTTTCTAATGTCAAACATGTAAAGTGTGGTGTACCGTAGGGCAGCTCTCTAGGCCCTCTACTCTTTTCTATTTTTACCAATGACCTGCCACTGGCATTAAACAGAGCATGTGGGTCCATGTATGCTGATGATTCAACCATATACGCATCAGCAACCACAGCTAATGAAGTCACTGAAACCCTTAACAAAGAGTTGCAGTATGTTTTGGAATGGGTGGCCAGTAATAAACTGGTCCTGAACATCTCTAAAACTAAGAGCATTGTATTTGGTAGAAATCATTCCTTAAGTTCTAGACCTCAGCTGAATCTGGTGATGAATGGTGTGGCTGTTGAACAAGTCGAGGAGACTAAATTACTTGGCATTACTTTAGATTGTAAACTGTCATGGTCAAAACATATAGATTCAATGGTTGTAAAGATGGGGAGAGGTCTGGCCGTAATAAGGAGATGCTCTGCTTTTTTGACACCACACTCCAAAAAGCAAGTTCTGCAGGCTCTAGTTTTGTCTAATCTTGATTATTGTCCAGTCGTGTGGTCCAGTGCTGCAAGGAAAGACCTAGTTAAGCTGCAGCTGGCCCAGAACAGAGCAACGCATTCTGCTCTTCATTGTAATCAGAGGGCTGATATAAATACTGTGCATGCCAGTCTCTCTTGGCTAAGAGATGAGGAGAGACTGACTGCATCACTTCTTTTTATAAGAAAAATTAATGTGTTGAAAATCCCAAATTGTTTGCATAGTCAACTTACACACAGCTCTGAGACACACACTTATCCCACCAGACATGCCACCAGTGTCTTTTCACAGTCCCCAAATCCAGAACAAATTCAAGAAAGCGTACACTATTATATAGAGCCCGTATTGCATGGAACTTCCTTTCATCTCATATTGCTCAAATAAACAGCAAACCTGGTTTAAAAAAACAGACAAAGCAACACCTCACGACACAACGCCTCTCCCCTATTTGACCAAGACAGTTTGTGTGTATGCATTGATATGTAGGCTACGTGTGCCTTTAAAATAAATGTATGTAGTTCTGTTCTTGAGCTGTTCTTGTCTATTGATGTTCTGTATTATGTCATTCTGTATTATGTTTTATGTGAACCCCAGCAAGAGTAGCTTCTGCAACAGCTAATGGGGATCCTAATAAAATACCAAATACCTTAGTGTTCTTGGGCACAGGGTCTATGCTGGTCTGCTTGAAACATGTTATTACAGAGAGCGTGATCACACAGTCGTCCRGAACAGCTGATGCTCCAATGCATGTTTCAGTGTTAATTGCCTCAAAGTGAGTATAGAAGTAATTTAGCTCGTCTGGTAGGCTCGTGTCACTGGGCAGCTCTCAGCTGTGCTTCCCTTTGTAGTCTGTAATAGTTTGCAAGCCCTGCCACATCCAACGAGCGTCGGAGTCGGTGTAGTACGATTTGATCTTAGTCCTGTATTGACGGCGTGCCTGTTTGATTGTTCGTTGGAGGGAATAGCAGGATTTCTTATAAGCTTCCGCTTTGCTCTACCCTTTAGCTCAGCGCGGATGTTGCCTGTAATCCATKGCTTCTGGTTGGGGTATGTACGTACAGTCCCTGTGGGGATGATGTCATCGATGCACTTATTGATGAAGCCAGTGACTGTTGTGGTGTACTCCTCAACGCCATCGGAAGAATCCCGGAACATATTCCAGTCTGTGCTAGCAAAACTGTCCTGTAGCTAGCATCTGCTTCATGACCACGTTTTTGTTGACCGAGTCACTGGTGCTTCCTGCTTTAATTTTTGCTTATAAGCAGGAATCAGGAGAATATAATTATGGTCAGATTTGCCAAATGGAGGGAGAGGGAGAGCTTTGTACGCGTCTCTGTGTGTGGAGTAAAGGTGGTCTTGAGTTTTTTCCCCCTCTGGTTGCACATTTAACATGCTGGTAGAAATGAGGTAAAACGGATTTAAGTTTCCCTGCATTAAAGTGGATGAGCGTTTTCTTGTTTGCTTATGGCGGTATACAGCTCGTTGAGTGTGGTCTTAGTGCCAGCATCGGTCTGTGGTGGTATGTAGACAGCTACAAAAAATAGAGGATGAAAACTCTCTAGGTAGCTAGTGTGGTCTACAGCTTATCATGAGATACTCTACCTCAGGCGAGCAAAACCTTGAGACTTCCTTAGATATCGTGCACAGCTGTTGATTACAAATATACATAGACCGCCACCCCTTGTCTTACCAGAGGCCGCTGTTTCATCCTGCCGATACAGTGTATAACACGCTAGCTGTATGTTATTAATGTCATCATTCAGCCATGACTCKGTGAAACATAAGATATTACAGTTTTTAACCTGTTTGGGATAGGGGGCAGCATTTTCACTTTTGCATGAAATGCGTGCCCGGAGTAAACTGCCTGCTACTCTGTCCCAGATGCTAATATATGCATAGTATTATTACTATTGGATATAAAACACTCTGAAGTTTCTAAAACTGTTTGAATGATGTCTGTGAGATAACAGAACTCATATGGTAGGCAAAAACCTGAGAAAAATCAAACCAGGAAGTGGGAAATCTGAGGTTTGTTGTTTTTCAAAGCTTGGCCTACCGAATACACAGTGTCTATGGGGTTAAGTTGCACTTCCTAAGGCTTCCACTAGATGTCAACCGTCTTTAGAAACTTGTTTTAGGCTTCTGCTATAAAGGAGGGGCTCATGAGACCTGTTTGAGTCAGTGGTCTGGCAGAGTGTCTCAGGCTCGTGACGCGCGCTCCCGACAGAGTTAGCTCTCGTTGCTTTTCTAAAGACAATGGAATTCTCCGGTTGGAACATTATTGATGATTTATGTTAAAAACATCCTAAAGATTGATTCCATACATCGTTTGATATGTTTCTACGACCTGTAACGGAGCTTTTTGAGTTTTTGTCTGGACCTAGTGCTCATGAAGATGGATTACTGGGCTGAACACGCTAACAACTAGTGGCTATTTGGACATCAATTATGTCTTTATGGAACAAATCAGTCAKTTATTGTCGAGGTGGGATTCCTGGGAGTGCATTCTGATGAAGATCATCAAAGGTAAGTGAATATTTATCATGWTTTTTCTAACTTCTGTTGACTCCAACATGGCGGAAATTTCTTTGGCTGGATTGGGCTCTGAGCGCCGTACTCAGATTATGCTTTTTCCGTAAAGTTTTTTTACGGAGAAGTCTATCTTTAATTCTGTGAATAACACTTGTATCTTTTATCGATGTTTATTATGAGTATTTGGCCAATAGTACCGATGGCAAAGGCAGATTAGCCACTCGTCGGCGGACCCTCACAAGGCACCCCGATCTCCTTCCGCGATACCTTTTCTGTCTCTTTCTCCTGTGAATGACAGGGATGAGGGCCTGTTGGGGTGTCTGGAGTAAATCTGGTCCAAAGTATTGCACTATATAGATGATAGGGTGCCATTTTAATATCAGATGAATTAACACATTGGGGATTCTTAGAAGGTAGGAGACTCATTCCCGGGAGAAAACTTTTGTCTCTAATTACAAAGTTTGCTTATAGTGTTGGTTCAAACCTATAAGGAGACTTGTGTGTGTGTGTATAAGTGTGCGCGTGCATAGGTGTGTCTTTATGGTTCAAACCTTTAAGGAGCTGTGTGTTGAGTTAATGAGCGATATGTTCAATTGTAAAAAAAAATATTGAATAATAAAAACAAACATGTTTTTGTCATTTAGCAAACGGTCTTATCCAGAGCTACTTACAGGATCAATTAGGGTTAAGTGCCTTGCTCAAGGGTACATCGTCGGCTCAGGGATTTGAACCAGCAACCTTTTGATTACTTGCCCAACGCTCTTAACCGCTAGGCTACCTTCTCTGTTACAAATCAACAGCTGTTAAAAAATTCACAGAAATAAATACCTGGCAAAGTATGATTTACTAATAAGTATTTACCGGTAATTTACAGTAGACATGTACTGTAGGATCAAGAAAATGGAGAAGGCAACAACACTGGAAACTCAAAATGATAAAGTAAGAGAAAAAGAACTGAAGTTCTCAAGGAGGACTGGTAAAGTTCAATATCTATTTAAGAACAGTCTCTTACTCCAGAGAGGGTAAATCTAACCTGCGACCTAAAGACATTTATCTAGTCCAAAAAGACCAACTCAATTTCCCTCCCTGCATAAATTTGGTTGTTAAATATAGCCAAGTCCAAACTGAGCAGAGACGTCAGAAAGAAAGAAAAAATAAGACCATTTTGGAATACAAATGCCTGGGTCTGGGGCTAGGGTATACAGATGGGGCATGGTGCTGGGCTGGATCTGGCAATAGGGTATAGCGCTAGGTCTGGTGTTGAATCTGGGTCTAGAACTGGGCTGACTGTGTGCAGTGCAGGGCTCGGATTCTGTCCCTGTTCTGTAAGAAGATGTCCACTGAATCCTGATTACACCTCTCTAATTTATAAGAAAATATAGGAGTATAGGACTAGATCTGAGTCTGGTCCTGGTCTGGCTTTGTGCTGTGCAGGGACCGGTCTCCCTCCACCCTGGCCTTATCCTGCTCTGTGAGGAGATGGCGGGAGGAGAGGATGGCCAGTGAATTCTGATTACACCTCAGTAATTTAAAGTAATGAGAGGATCTCATGCTCTGGTGGCTCCTGCTTCCCCCCGGCGGACCAGACGCCAGCCAGCTACCACTCTGTTAAAAGCCACACTGACCCGCCGCTGATTGGGGATGACACACAGCAGTCAGGGTCTGTGTGTGTGATCACTCTGACAGAAGGACAGACTAATCATAATTCTGACAGACAGGAAGAGAGATATGGTCAGACAGACAAAGAGAGAGAGATATGATGCAGGGGTGTGCTCAGAGACAGGATTTCCCTTCCGGAAACCACACAGATCGAAAGAGGGAGATAGAAAGTGGGAGAGGACAAGCCAAGGGGAGGGAGGGGTGAGGAAGATGGAGAGGAAGAGGGAAAGGACCACAGGAGAGTAGAGGGTAGAGGACCACAGGAGAGGACTGGAGAAAGAGAGAAAGGGAGAGTGGAGAGGACAGGAGAGAGAAAGGGAGAGAAAGCACTCACCATCGATCCTGCTGACCAACTTCTCCAGAGCCTTGACATTCCTTTGAATCCCCGGCTGGGCAAATGTGTAGTTGTCCTTGATTGGAGAGAGAGAGAAAGAGAGAGAAAGAGAAAGAGAAAGAGAAAGAGAGAGAGAGAGAGAGAGAGAGAGAGAGAGAGAGAGAGAGAGAGAGAGAGAGAGAGAAGAGNAGAGAGAGAGAGAGAGAGAGAGAGAGAGAGAGAGAGAGAGAGAGAGAGAGAAGAGCGAGTGTGAGAGACAGAGAGCAGAGAGTGTGAGAGAGAGCAGAGAGAAAGAGAGATGAATTTCACAGCAAGGAGAGGCCTGACTTACTAGGGGTGATGGCTGCACTATTATTGATTTGACTTAAAAACAGAGACAAGACTGTTGTACCAAACTGTACTTCAATAAAGAAAAAGAGGATGTGTGTGAGGAATAGTAATGATGACATATGAACAAACATCTGTGTATACTAGCTGAGGGACACTGGCACAAAGCATCCACATAGTCTCATCTCAAGGGTTAGCAGCTAGCTACCACAGCTCGTGATCACCCTGTGGCCATTTTGAAGGGAAAGGGAGGTCACACACAGACAGAGAGACAGAGAGAGCTAGAACAGGAGAAGGAGAGAGAGAGAGATGGAGAGGGAGAAAACAGGAGAGATCAGGAGGTGAGCTGTCCTCTCAACCACTAAACACATGCTGACAGGAGATTAAATGCAACATTTACAGTCTAAATGCAAATATCAGACAGCAGGGCTTGAAGGGGGGCTGAACTCACTGATTTGGCATCTGTTTTTCTCCTCCTCATTACTACATTTGACTGTTTTGAGACTAGCATGTATGTTTATAACTATGTTGTGACGTGACAATCATTAACGTGATGACTGTTATTTACCTTATCAACCAACTATGTTTAAGTGTTATTCGATTAAATGAATCGTGTAACAATTAACTCATTGGGAATTTGGGGCACCACGGAAGAAGTTGTTAAATGAGTTACCATCTCCCGAATTAAACTCGAAAGATATGTAGATATCTTACATCAATAACAGTAAATTATCACCTCAATCTCATTCTGAACGTGGCATAATCCTTGGATCCGCAAGAACCCTAGCCCTTCTGAATATTCAGTACTACACAAATTGATTTAATTAATTATTTACTAACAAAATAATAACGAAGAATACACAAACACACTTACATGAGATAAAAGTTCCTAGTGGATTAACAAGATATGATGGCTTGTTACACATGGAGAGGGAGGGGTAGGTAAAGTTCCCTCCTACTTAAATGGAACTTACGCTCAAAGGAATAATAATACTTTGCACATGAACCACCGCTCTTTAAATATATATACCAGCGTTCAAAAGTTCCGGGTCACTAAGAAATGTCCTTGTTTTTAAAAGAAAATAGAATTTTTTGTCAATTGGAATAACATAAAATTGATCAGAAATACAGTGGAGACAGTCATTTACAACATTACATTAACATTTAACATTTAAGTCATTTAGCAGACGCTCTTATCCAGAGCGACTTACAACATTGTAGCTGGAAATAGCATATTTTTTATGGAAAATCTACTTAAATTTGTATTTTTTATTTAACTAGGCAAGTCAGTTAAGAACAAATTCTTATTTTCAATGACGGCCTAGGAACAGCGTTGTATGAGATCTTCAGTTTCTTGGCAATTTCTCACATGGAATAGCCTTAATTTCTCAGAACAATAGACTGACGAGTTTCAGAAGAAAGTCTTTGTTTCTGGCCATTCTAAATCAAACTTTACTTGTCACATGCGCTGAATACAACAAGTGTAGACTTTACCGTGAAATGCTTACTTACAAGCCCTTAACCAACAGTGCAGTTCAAGAAGAAATTATTTACCAAGTAGACAAAAATTTAAAGTAACACAATAAGAATAATGAGGCTTTATACAGGGGGCACCGGTACCGAGTCAGTGTGCGGGGGTACAGGTTAGTCGAACCCACAAATGCTGATGCTCCAGATACTCAACTAGCCTAAAGGCCAGCAGTTTTCAGCTGTGCTAACATAATTGCAAAAGGGTTTTCTAATGATCAATTAGCCTTTTAAAATGATAAACTTGGATTAGCTAACACAGCGTGCCATTGGAACACAGGAGTGATGGTTGCTGATAATGGGCCTCTGTACGCCTATGTAGATATTCCATTTAAAAAAATCAGCCGTTTCCAGCTACAATAGTCAGCATTAACAATGTCTACACAGTATTTCTGATACATTTTATGTTATTTTAATGGACAAAAAATTTGCTTTCTTTCAAAAACAAGGACATTTCTAAGTGACCCTAAAACTTGTTAATGGTAGTGTATATTTACGTGTAGCTGTCCTTGATTGCCGTTGAACCAATTTCTCAAAAAGGGTTAGGGTGTCCTATCCCACTTCAGTGTGAGACTCGGCTGGTCTTGGAGTGTTCGTTAGCATAGATACTTCAGATGTACCAACGGTTGTCTGAGAGGGATTCTTCCTTCCCACCTCATGTCTTCAGTCAAAGTTCTAAGACCACTTTTACATGCACAGCCACAGACGGTGAATGTTTCTGGTCTTTATCTTCTTCACCCGTGTTGAGAGTTTCAAAGTTTCTAACCATTTAGTAGCGTGTAGCCCTGCTCCACGCTGTCTGGTCTTGTAGTTTTAACCATTCGTGACGTCCAGCTTACACCGTCCATCTGCTTGGTCTCAAGGTTGATTATTCAGGTTCATGCTCCCGGCCATTTTACACGTCATCAGCAACCCGGCATGTTTTGGTCTCACCATTTTCAGCCGTGTAGCCACCGCTCCACGCTTTCTGGTCTGGTAGCTTCAACCATTCGTAACATCAATCTCACCATCTGTCTACTTGGTCTAATGTAAATTTTGTTACCAAGCCTTTTATCCTCGGGTAAAATGGGGGCTTTCCATCACGCCGACACAATGTCTGTGCTCACTTGGGCATGGTTACTGACTGAGCAAAAGTTTATATGACAAACAATTCTCATTTAGAAGAGTAAAATCACATTTCTATCTTCACAAAGTATTCTCATATTTAATCATATATTTTATACAACATTTAAATGTAAACTTGATACATAGAAAGCGTACAATTTCAGAGTTACAGTTACTTTGTTATACCACCCTTAATGACATCACTAAATAATAAACAATATGGCATGATAATTCTTTAGATCCCCACCGACCATTCTTAACATTCCTATCTTTTGAAAAGTGTTCCAAAGTTCATTCTTTGGCCGTTCAAGTTTTTGGCGGCAAAGGTCTTCTGTTGACAAAGGCTTTTCTTTGGTGGATTTTTAAAATGTATTTAACCTTTATTTAACTAGGCAAGTCAGTTAAGAACAAATTCTTATTTACATTGATGGCCTACACCGGCCAAACCCGGACGACGCTAGGCCAATTGAGCTCCGCCCTATGGGTCTCCCAATCACGGCCGGTTGTGATACAGCCTGGATTCGAACCAGGGTGTCTGTCATGGCGCCTCTAGCACTGAGACGCAGTGCCTTAGACCGCTGCGCCACTCGGGAGTCTGATACTGAAAGGCAGAGAGGGAAAGTTCCCTCCTACTAAAATGTACGGCCCAGTGTTAAGGTGTCATGAACGGCACAGCCCCCCTTCCCCTCTTCTTAGGGAGAGAGGGGGTCTGGCTATCTTCAAACATTTGCCTAGCTGATGGGTCCTTTCATCCACTGTCAGGAGAGTCATGACAACTACCGATGCCACATAAGCCGCTTTTCAACCAGAGAAGTCGTTTTTTTGGTTCAGTTCCTCTTAAAGTACTGAGACCATTATACATGCAATGATGTCACCTTTAGCCACAGTATGAATAGATGACAGCTCTTGAAGAGGTAAGACCATTAGGCATCCATTGATGTCGCCTTTAGCCACAGTATGAATAGATGATACCTTTTGAGGAGCTAATGATGTCTCCTTATAGCATAGTGAAGAGGGTATCCATCTAATGGGCACATGTACGATCAACTTTATATAACAAGCTCCATTTAGAGAGTGCTTATGGGTGTGCTAATAACATAGGCGAACAGTACTTGGAAATTGAAAAGTCACTTTTGTTTGAGGTTTGTCCTAATGTACAAATTGTCATTGGAAGTGGACTTTACATAGTGGAGAAAGTCACATGTACATACAATCCCAGTTTTGATCCTAATGTACATTTAAGTAATCAAATAATGTATTATTTGATTAAGGGCTTCGGGGACGAAAAGCAACAACCTCACAACAGGCCTTGGATCAACCATGCATTTACGAAACTATAAATGATAAAATCATGGGCTCTAAGTTTAAGTTACTACAAATGTGTGTGTGTCTGCCTGCATTCTGACAGAGGGAGCATGAGACAGAAGGAGGACAGAGGGAGCGAGACAGAGGGAGCGAGACAAAGAGTGCAAGACATTTTAGACAGAGAGTGCGAGACATTTTAGAAAAAGAGCGCAAGACATTTTAGACAGAGAGCACGAGACATTTTAGACAGAGAGCACGAGACATTTTAGACAGAGAGCACGAGACATTTTAGACAGAGAGCGCGAGACATTTTAGACAGCGAGCGCAAGACATTTTTGACAGAGAGCGCGAGACATTTTTGACAGAGAGCGCGAGACATTTTTGACAGAGCGCGAGACATTTTTGACAGAGAGCGCGAGACATTTTAGACAAAGAGTGCGAGACATTTTAGACAGAGAGCGCAAGACAGAGAGCGCGAGACATTTTAGACAGAGAGCGCGAGACAAGAGAGCGCAAGACATTTTAGACAAAGAGCGTGAGACATTTTAGACGGAGAGCGCGAGACATTTTAGACGGAGAGCGCGAGACATTTTAGACGGAGAGCGCGAGACTTTTAGACAGAGAGCGCGAGACATTAACCGATAAACAATTGCTGCCCGACCTTCAGGCTCAGCTGTGCATCCTGCAGTGAGCGTTCTGGTGCCTGAGTGTTGTGGCCATGAATACAGGAGTGCCTCTGGATACAACACACTACTGACAGAGGGGGAGAGAGATGGAGAGAGGGAGAAAAAAGAGATAAAGATAAAGAGAGAGCGAGATCGAGAGAAACCTTGGCCTACCATCACCTCTCCCTTCACTGTGACATTCCAGTGCTACTGTACAGCCCGGCTATAAGAAGCTACTTCAAGAAAATAATACACTATGTAAAATGTGACAAGGATTTCACGTAGGCTGACACATATAAATTATATTTCAATGGCTGACATGGATTCAGAAGTACACAGCAGTACCGGGTCAAGGCATTTTCTTCCATCCTTGGTTTCTTCCTTCCTCGCTCCCTCCCTTGCTCCCTAGAGTTACCTCTACTCCTCATCTAACTCCATTCAGCAGGAGTCAGTCCATTTTCCTATAGTAGAGCTACAGGGCCAGACTAGACAGTAATCTCCCTAACCTAACCACATTAACAGTGAGTGTTCTGAATCCCCTAAGATCACTACAGTGAGATCCTATCTAGTTTGATGGGCTACGGTCTGACTTATTAGAGAGAGTAGGGATTGAGACTTTCTGGCCCCATCTGCACACGTGCAGTAGCCATGTCCTCAGGTCAACAGACCATAATAAGCTTAAATCGCTCTCCCTCCCTCTTTCTCTGTGCCTAAATGCAATTACCTGTTAAGGGAGTGAGCAGTAGGCCAGTTTGAAGCATGCATTAAGACTAACCCAGAGCCCACAGGCACCAATAATTACATCAGCTTTAAGATCCCCTGCTTTAATGAAGTAGCTACTGTACCGGTCTCTCTGGTCCACTCTAAGCACTGCTCCATGCAGAGAGTCGTAAATAGGGAGGGCCTAACGGACACATGCACAAACTCTGAAACAGTTGCAAATTAGAGAGACATCATAGTGTCACCAACAAAAACATAAACAATAGGTATGTAGCAAATGCACACTATGGCATTCATTTTCCACGTACTGTATATTGCACTTTTCGGTAGTGCTCAAAGCATGCTATTCCGAGGGCAGCGTTTACTTTTCAAATCAAAGCAATGAGCCCAATCAGTCCTCCATGACAACAAACTCATAAACAACAGAGTAGGCTAATAAATCGTTCGTTTTTGGGTTATGCTCAGGTAAAACAATTGGGCTAATCTATAATTCCATATTCTATAATTCCATATTCAATTAATTGTAATGACTGGAAATCTGACAGACTTTGGTTTTTAATGTAAAGATATGGCCTAATCGTATTATTATCTGCTGTATAAAGCAATAACCAACCCATAAAGTTAAATGCAAAATCTATTTATGGCCACATATGTAAACTCTAAACACTGATTTATCCTGTAACAGATGTTGATGAATTGGTAATATAATGTTTTGTCTTAAGGGGAATGTAATCTAAAAGTAACTGAAAGTAATTGAAAGTAATCAGATTACATTACTGAGTTTGGGTCGTCCAAAAGTTACCTTACTGATTACAATTGTGGACAGGTAACTAGTAGCTGTAACTAGTAACTGTAACAGGCTAAGCATGCTTAATACCTGGCCTACTGCAGAGCACTAGGGAAGTACGGAGTGAGGCCACAGTGCAAGTGTAAGGGTTATGGTACACTTAACCTGACCCATAGTACTCAGATGATACCCTGTGATCTAGACTGTCCAGCTCAGTCAGAGGTCAGTATGAAGACTGTGTGATGCTGTCTCTCATATCTGATTCTTCCCCTCCCTAGCGCTCTCTCACTTTATCTATTGCCCTCGCGCTCTGTACCGCCCTCGCGCTCTGTACCGCCCTCGCGCTCTGTACCGCCCTCGCGCTCTGTACCGCCCTCGCGCTCTGTTCTGTACGCCCTCGGCTCTGGTACGCCTTAGCGC